>NC_084900.1:769555-847055 GCF_949316345.1 Pungitius pungitius | reverse complement strand
AGTCAAAGTGGATGAAGGGAAGGAAGGGATAAAAAGGACAAAGACATGGGAAAGGGATGAAAGTGAATGGTGTAACTAACCCAATTTGTACGTATTAATGAATGTTTTGCTTTTGTAACATGTTCTCCTTTGATTTCCTTTTTTGCATTAGATGCTTTTATTTTGAAGGCGGTGCTCGGGTTAGTAACGGAAGTCAAAGTGGTGCGCGCGAAGACCGCAAAAAGGGGCAAAAGTTTGTGAGATTTGAATGAATAAATTGTACAACCATCAGTGAGACATCGGACCATCGGGAGGGGGGGACATGAGGAAGTAACGGACGGAGGTGGGGGGGGGGGGAGGAGATACCGGAAGGAAGGAAGGAAGGAAGGAAGGAAAAGGTGAAGGAAAAGAACGTAGGAGTTCTCCGCTGGATGACGTTGAACGTGACGGCGGTTTTTCCCGCGTTAACAGTCGTCTCGCGCTGTCTCCCCCCCCCCCCCGACCCCCCCCCCGACCCCCCCCCCTGCAGGGCGAACTCGCGTGGGCCACCATGCTGGGTCAGAGCGTGCGGCTGCAGCCGGTTCCGATCCAGAGCCTGTCGGAGCTGGAGCGGGCCCGCCTACAGGAAGTGGCGCTGTACCACCTGGAGCAGAGGGACCTGGACTTCAGGATCAGCATCCCGAGAGGTACCGAACCGTCCCCTCAGTGCTGGAGGAGGAGGGTTAGCTTAGCTTAGCATAAAGACATCTGGCCTGGGTCTGTTTAAACAACTTGTTGAAAATATCTGAATTATTTTAGTTTCAACCAGAAGGAAAAAAACAAATAAGCAACTTGCTATAGATAAGAGCCATTTTAAGCCATTATAAACCATTACCTTTACGTATTTAGAACATTAGAGACTTTCCTGTAGCTTGGCGTCCTCTAGGGAGCCATGACCAGAGACTCTGAGGGTCTGACACCCCCCCCAGGAACAGGAGGCGGTCGGATTGATTTAAAGGTGCCTAAAAGTCGGGATCATTTATTAGAAAGCAGCAAACACAACGTTGTTGTTGTTGTTCCAGACCTGGGGGGCTCCAGGAAGCCTCTCCGCTCTCTCCCTTCAATCTCAGCCTGCTGAAGACACTCTCATTGGTTGGCTTTATGCGTGGTGCGGCGGCTCTGGCTCGGTTACGCAATAAGGGTGAATAAACAACATAAAGGCTACAAGGTTACCGTAGCAACAGCCACAACAAGAACAGGCCTCTTAAAGTCGACCCGCCTGTGTCATCATAATACGATGCTCCAGACTTTAATTCTAGCTGATGCTTGAATGCACTCTTGTAATAATATGTGATAATAGAACAATGTTGTTTTTGCTGGCTCAGCATCTTTGTTTCCCCCCGTGGGACCTTGTGCATCAACACCTTTTGTTCACAATGGGATCGGATCGGGGAATAAAAGCCGACGTGGTCCCTGGACATCCTGTGAGACTCTTCCACATCTTTAGGGATGAACGTAAAGCTTCTCCCCATCTGGTCAGGGTCCAGTTACACGCTGAGGTTCATGGGAAAAGCCCCGCGAGTGGCCTCCTGTGACCTGGTGGACACCTCCTCATGGCCTTGTGTGTCCCTCTGAGGAGGTAAAGCTGTGTGAACTGTGTCCTGGGTTGTGCGGCGCTGGGGGGGGGGGGGGGGGGGGGTTGTGTGGCTCCACTTTGTTGATCATCAAAGTGAAACCTAACGTGTGGCATGATGAACGTCTCACTGTGCATCACGCCATCACGCAACAGGAGGACAAACGCACACATGCTGAGGGATCAGCCCGAGCTGGAGGCGGCGTGTGTGCAGGGGGGGCCAGCGGGGGGGGGGCGTGTGCCTTGGAAATGAACTTTAATTTCCTGCAGTCATGGGAATTTGACCCTTTTTTTCCCACTCACTGTTTTAGCTTCTTTGTGCTTCTGATCTGGAGGGAACGAAAGCAAAGCCAGTCCCAAACATTCAGCCCGCCGGGCCCTAAAAGGGAAAAAGACCTCGACCACGTTTAGTGGTTTCAAAACATCGGTGTGAGAAACCTAAACAGTGGCAAAGCACCTCGAGGAGGAGCAGGAGGAGGAGCAGAAGGAGAAAAAACCCTCCCGCCATTTAGAGCAGTGATGTGATTACTAAATGATGCATCACACACTACGGCTTATTGCTGGAAAACAACATTCTCCTGTATTCTTATACAGAAGGAGGAGAGGGAGGGAGGAGGTGAGGGAGGGAGGGAGGAGAGGGAGGGAGGAGGTGAGAGAGGGAGGGAGGAGGAGAGGGAGGGAGGAGGTGAGGGAGGGAGGGAGGGAGGAGGTGAGGGAGAGAGGGAGGAGGGGAGGGAGGAGGAGAGGGAGGAGGAGAGGGAGGGAGGAGGTGAGAGAGGGAGGGAGGAGGTGAGGGAGGAGGAGGTGAGAGAGGGAGGGAGGAGGTGAGGGAGGGAGGGAGGAGGTGAGGGAGGAGGAGGTGAGAGAGGGAGGGAGGAGGTGAGGGAGGAGGAGAGGGAGGGAGGGAGGAGGTGAGGGAGGAGGAGGTGAGAGAGGGAGGGAGGAGGTGAGGGAGGAGGAGAGGGAGGGAAGCCGATGTTTGTTCTCGAGGGGAAGAAGCGATGACAGACGGCTGAAGTTATTTTTACGGTCGATGAAAGACAAATGAACTTCCATTGTTTGTGTTGCCGTCGTCATGGAAACCTCCCTGAAGGCCGCGTGGTCTCCAGCGCTCACACGGCCTTCAGTAACCATCTCATTCTCCTCCTGGTTCTCACAGAAACACACAAACGGCGAAAGTCCCTCCGCAGGAAGTTTGACTCCTTCTCGAAGGAAAAGAGAGAGCGAGGTGAGTTCACATGTGCCCCCCCCCCTCCCCTCCCCCCCCCCCCCCCCCCAACGACACTGAGGCCACTGTAAATATCACCGTCAGACACGGCGTCCCAAGCGGCTCCTCGCAGGCTGCAAATAGCTTATGAGCTTCCTCCTCCTTCACTAAGCTTCACTTAACAATGTGACTGAAACCTCACAAAGAGATGTTCTCTGCTCTCAGGTGATTATTGCACGAGGCACAACACACACACACACACACACACACACACACACACACACACACACACACACACACACACACACACACACACACACACACACACACACACCTAAATCCCGCCTCCAGCCTCTTACACAGTGGGACTTATCTGAAGCTGACCCGGTCCAATCAAAACACGGAACATCGGGCCCCTGGCGGCGCTCCCGCAAACTCTGCTGCCGCAACGCTGCTGGGGTCGTGACCCCGCTGCCCTCAGGGGTCGTGACCCCGTGGCCCTCAGGCCGGGTTGACGAGTCATGACTGTGGTTTTCAGGTGACTTGGTTTAACCGGAGTCACTAGTGTTTGTCTGTGTGCTGTTTGCTTCTCTTTAATCCTCCTGATGCAACGCGTTGGTTTCACTAAACAAAGCAGCCCCCCCCACACACACACACACACACGTGCTCTGTGTTTGAGGCGGCGGGGGTTGGATGCTGCACATGTTGTTGATGGGTTCATGAAACTGTTGATTTAATAACTGTAATCCCAGAAGACTTCAGCCCTGGGGAGGGACACAGATTTCACCCTCACTAGTCATCAGACGCATGCAGGGGGGGGGGGGGGGGGCTTTTATCAATCGTAGAGATACAAACTCAGAAGAACAAGAACCAAGAAAGTACCATTTTCAGACGCTCACTTCCTGAAACGATTGAAGAACCAACGGCGTTAATCCGCTGCTCTCAGCTCACCTACTGGGGCTCTGTGCCAGGTAACCGCCCGGTCATGTGACCGCCAGTGGATCCTCTGGATCAACCTTTGGGTCCACAATGTGTTTAAGCTCCAGGGTTTTTAGTTTCTCTCCAACGAGCAAACAGCAGACGTGATATTTAACGATGTTTAATGAAGCCAAACGATCGATGGTTGACCTTTAAAGAAAGAAACTTTAACAAAAGACCTCCAGTCCACCCAGATGTGACTCCTCCATGAAGCAGCTGGAGGCCTGAGGGATGCAGCTCAGATCCTCAGGGAGGGTTATGTCAGACGTGCGATGGGTTCAAATCCCTTTAAAGCTGCGTACGTTGATGCTTTTGCAACATTTGCATCATTACATCAAAGGTCGCTCCAAAATATCACTAAAGACCATTTGGCCTCAAATGACACTCCCCTTTTTCTCCTGTCCTCTTCCCGTCCAATCAGAATCGGCCCCCCAGGCGTTCGGCATCCCGCTGTCCCAGGTCATCGCCAACGACCGCGCCCACAAGCTGCGGCAGGACGCCCTGAAGGAGAGCCGCCGCGACTGCCTGGACCTGGAGGCCAGCGTGCTGCTCTTCCGGGCCGAGAAGAGGCAGCTCTTCAACGGGAGCAGGCCGCCGGGCTCCTCCTCCTCCTCCTCCGGCACGGCGGCGGGGGCCGGGGGGGGGCCCGGCTCGCCGTGCGCCAACTCCGTGGCGCCGGCGCCGTTTTTGGAGACGGCGCTCAAACCGCTGTCGTTTCTGGACAACGCGGGGCGGGGACAGAGGAGGGTGAGTGGGGGGGGGGGAAATCAGCCCCCGTGTGGGGGGGAAAGGATCCTCTGCATCGTGTGGAGTAAACAAGTCAGGAGGAAACAATGTGGCTCCTTTAACAGCTTTTATCTTCATTTTTCATTATGCAACACAGATTTATGTAACACAGTAACTTCGTACTACATGCTACATTGTTATTGTTTAATGTGTCCTTTACAATGTGTCGGACTGTTGGTTTATATTAATAATCTGAAAAGCATTTTAAACTTTGCAAAAAGAAAACCCACTTTAGATTTAAGCCTCTAACAGCGAAGTCCTCTCAGTGTAAATATTTGTATTAATACAGACTCACAAAAGGGATTTAAAGGGACGGCAGCAGCTGTTTACACGTCTGACAACACACACACACTCACACACAGACACACACACACACACACACACACACACAGACACAGACACACACAGACACAGAGGCACGCACATGCACACACACACACAGACGCACACACACACACGCACACACACACACAGACGCACATGCACACACACACACACACACACACAAGTGTGTGTGTGTGTGTCCTCTTCTTCCTGTCGGAGACGTTCGCCCCGTCAGAGTAAAGGTTGAACTTGGTGTCTGCAGCCTGATGGATGGAGGACTTTGTCTCTCTGTCCCTCACGACACAAGACACCATTAAATCTGTGTGGATTTAACATGTTTGGATATGAATGTGTTGAATTACTTTTTACTCACGTCATGATTTCATATCAGCAGCTTGTTGTTTGTAGCTTTTCTTCTTTTGATTATTTATTTTATGAGATGATTTGCTCAGCGGGACTTTTCAAAGTAAAAGTCTTACCTTCAAAGTAAAGGACAACGTGTCTCTCGCAGGGCGGGCTGTCCGTGGACTCCATCTCCGACCTGGTGGAGAGTCAGTCTCGCCTGCTGGAGGCGCTGCAGCTCTCTCACCCGGCCGAGCTGGAGCTGATGAGGTCGCCGGGCGGAGGAGGCGGAGTCACGTCTGAGGGGCGGACCCAGACCAAGCTGAGCCTCAACCCCATCTACAAGCAGGTGCCCCAGGTGCTGGAGAGGTGCTGCAGCCACATCGAGACCCACGGTGAGACGTCCCCCGTGTCCTTTAACCAGAGCCACTGGACGTCCCCCACGTCCTTTAACCAGAGCCACTGGACGTCCCCCGCGTCCTTTATCCAGAGCCACTGGACGTCCCCCGCGTCCTTTATCCAGAGCCACTGGACGTCCCCCACGCCCTTTATCCAGAGCCACTGGACGTCCCCCACGCCCTTTATCCAGAGCCACTGGACGTCCCCCACGTCCTTTATCCAGAGTCACTGGACGTCCCCCACGTCCTTTAACCAGAGCCACTGGACGTCCCCCGCGTCCTTTATCCAGAGCCACTGGACGTCCCCCGCGTCCTTTATCCAGAGCCACTGGGCGTCCCCCGCCTCCTTTATCCAGAGCCACTGGACGTCCCCCGCGTCCTTTATCCAGAGCCACTGGGCGTCCCCCGCCTCCTTTATCCAGAGCCACTGGACGTCCCCCGCGTCCTTTATCCAGAGCCACTGGACGTCCCCCGCGTCCTTTATCCAGAGCCACTGGACGTCCCCCGCGTCCTTTATCCAGAGCCACTGGGCGTCCCCCGCCTCCTTTATCCAGAGCCACTGGACGTCCCCCGCGTCCTTTATCCAGAGCCACTGGACGTCCCCCGCGTCCTTTATCCAGAGCCACTGGACGTCCCCCGCGTCCTTTATCCAGAGCCACTGGACGTCCCCCGCGTCCTTTATCCAGAGCCACTGGACGTCCCCCGCCTCCTTTATCCAGAGCCACTGGACGTCCCCCGCGTCCTTTATCCAGAGCCACTGGACGTCCCCCGCGTCCTTTATCCAGAGCCACTGGACGTCCCCCGCGTCCTTTATCCAGAGCCACTGGACGTCCCCCGCGTCCTTTATCCAGAGCCACTGGACGTCCCCCGCGTCCTTTATCCAGAGCCACTGGACGTCCCCCGCGTCCTTTATCCAGAGCCACTGGACGTCCCCCGCGTCCTTTATCCAGAGCCACTGGACGTCCCCCGCGTCCTTTATCCAGAGCCACTGGTTCTGGTTGTAATTGTCCATTTTGTGTCCCCAGGTCTTCAGACGGTGGGGATTTTCCGGGTTGGCAGCTCGAAGAAGAGGGTGAAACAGGTGAGGTGATTTACTGACCTTTATCCGATTAGAAATAGTTAAAAAAGCATGAGAAAATATCTATGAATACTGTAGAATGTACTCTTTAAATCAAATAAACTCTTTTGTAAGGTTCTAAACGTTGTGAAGGTTCCACTAGTTTAAAGTATGTGACCAATAATAATAACAAGATGAAAGGGTGAATCTTCCCGACTCGTGTTTCCTGTCCGATTGGAACATGAGAATAATCTTCAAGGGAAACGCTGATGTGTGACATCCTGTTTTGGAGAACTCGTGTCCATCGGCGGGGGGGGGGGGGCAGGGGGTTGACCCCTGCGTGTGTTTGTCTTTGCTTCACGTGGGACACGTCTGTCCCCACAGCTGCTGGAGGACTTTGACAGGGGGGTGGACGTGCAGCTGGACGAGGAGCACAGCGTCCACGACGTGGCGGCGCTGCTCAAAGAATTCCTCCGAGACATCCCGGACCCGCTGCTGCCCCTGGAGCTGTACCCGGCCTTCCTGCACGCCAACTGTGAGCAGACACACACACAGACACACACACACACACACGCACACGCACTGAGGCCCTGACTGAAACAGGCTGTAACCCCCCCCCCCCCCCCCTGCAGCGCTGAAGGGAGCGGACCAGCTTCAGTACCTGCAGCACCTCCTCTACCTGCTGCCCCCCTGCAACTGCGACACGCTGCTGCGCCTCCTCCACCTGCTGCACACGGTGCAGAGCTACGCCCAGGACAGCGTGGGCACCGACGACCAGGAGGTAGAGACCCCCCCCCGGCGCCCCCTGGTGGACGGGCAGGACGCCTCTGGGCCGCGGTGTCTTACCTTGTGTCCTTGTGTTCTTCTTTAGTCCTTGTGGTGTCTTCTTGTTGGTCTTCTTCAGGTCATTTTGTATCTTTTTGGTGAATTCAGTGTGTACTTGGTGTCTTTTTTTGGTAGTTTTAGTGCCTTTTTAAACATTTCAGTTTTTCCCTCTCTGGTCTTTTGTTGCATCCGATGGCTGCAGGTTTAGAACTAATAAGTTAACAAACAGAGCCAAACCCAACCTCCGCTCCGTCCTGCAGATCCCCGGGAACAAGATGACGGCCGCCAACCTGGCGGTGATCTTTGGGCCCAACCTGCTGCAGAGGGAGAGGGGGGGGGACGGCATGGGCATCGAGGACAGTGCGGCCATCATCGGCGTGACGCTGCTGCTGGTGCAGAACCACAGGAGGCTCTTCATGGTACCACTCGACCCCTCGACTTGAAGTTCTTCGTAGAATCACTTTGTACGAATGTTTAAAGCGTTCATTGACACCCCCCCCCCCCCCCCCCTCCCCGCCCCCCAGGTCTCAGCCGAGCTGCAGCAGGAGGTGCTGATGAGTCTGATCCAGACGGACCCGGACATCATCGACTACCTGCTGCGGAGGAAGCTCAGGTAACCGTGGCAACCACAGGGCGTCACGTGCCTCTTTCAGATGCTACACGCTGTTTTATCCCGGCAGCAGTCATGTGACGGCGGAGGGCGGCGGGGAGTCGGGGGGGCGGCGGGACACGGGGGCCTCCCTGGACTCCGTGGGGGCCTCGAGTGGGAGTTTGTCCCCCCTGGAGCTCCAGTCCGACGGCAACAGCCTGACCAGCGAGGTCTTCCTCAACGTCCTCAAACTGAACCAGAGCAGGAAGCGGCAGGACACCAGATACGGTACGCTATGCACACGCTACGCACACGCTATGCACACGCTATGCACACGCTGTGCACACGGTACGCACACGCTATGCACACGCTACGCAAAAGCTACGCACACGCTGTGCACACGCTGTGCACACGCTACGCACACGCTGTGCACACGCTGTGCACACGCTGTGCACACGCTATGCACACGCTATGCACACGCTGTGCACACGCTACGCACACGCTGTGCACACGCTACGCACACGCTATGCACGTATGGAGATATAATTGTACCACCAATACTCCTAAAATGCTGATGCTATAATCCCTCAGTACACTTTAGCATCTTCAAAATAAAATGCATGTTGAACTAGGGGGTAAATCGCCATCTGGTGGTGAGCTATGGCCACAGCATCCACCACTATTAACAGGAAGTCCTTTCACAATAAGAGAATTGTCCTTTTTCAAGAGTTCAGGCTGAGCAACAAGAGGAAATAAAAGATGGAACATGATTGATCTGTAGTCTTTTTTCCTTTTATTGGTTTCTACAGCTTTTAGTGTGAAATCTTGAAATGGATGTTTTCATTCAGACACAGAGAAGCTGCTGACACCATGTTTTGCTCTTTGCCCCCCCCAGGTGAGCCCCCTTCAGGTAAATCCATCCGCCACATGCGTCAGTTCCACTCCCACCACAACCTGCTGAGCCTGTCCCAGCCGCCCCCCCCCTCCGCCCCCCGCAGGGGGCTCGGCAGCTGCTCTGGTCTGAGCGGGTCCACGGACAGCGGCGTGTGGGTGAGGCAGCCCCCCCACGAGGAGGCCGCCAAACTGGCACCGGCCTCCAACTTCTGGGACTTCTTCACCGGGAAAGGGTCGAGCTCGGAGACGATGGTGTGATGGAGGAGGGGGGGGGGGGGGGGTCCAGATGTTAGTTAACATCGTGACACGGCAGCACGACAGGCGGGACCCCCAGGCTCTGATGGAGCTGCAGGAGACTCACCAAAGACTTTGTGGTGATTCACGTCGGAACAAAACGTTGCAAGAAAGAGATTAAATATTGCAGTATTCATTGAGATGTACTTCATGACCCCCCCCCCCCCCGAGTAGGACCCCCTCCCTGTGTGTAGCTGCATGGACTCTAACACTTTAACACCGTCTTTGCTTCTTGAGCTGCATTAACTGTAAATATCTCCGATCGAGTCCTGAGACGAATAAACACACATTACAGCCCCAGCGTTTATTTCTACGTGTACTTCCTGAGCTTCGTTGTCATGGAAACCCATTCAAATAAATCACTATAAAGTGCCCCTCTTTCTGGACCACGTGGCGTGTAGATAATCCCCGTCCTCTCATGTCCTCACGTCCTCTGCAGTGAGCACATTCTCAGGTGGAGACGACTGGAATCTGTAATAAATCACCAAAGCATCCAGATGTTCAGCAGCTGCAACACGCCGACGAAAAGATGAATTAGGATTAAAACCAAGTGCTTCCAGATGGAGGATGAGCTGCTCGTTAAGTGTAACGCGCGGCAGGTCGTTGGTTCCTCTCCTTTCAATCAAGTATTCAAATACTTAACGTATCTTTTATCAACATTTTAACGTTTAGTTGATCTGAAAACAATAAAATGAACTCAGACGAGATGTTTCCATTTTAAAAAGCACTGATTTATTTGGGTCCAGATACTTCTCATTAGAACCAGTCCTCCTGGTACTTCATGTGCTAGTATTCAGACAGCAGCCTGGGGGGGGGGGGCATAATATGTATACATGTACATATATACACACACAGACTTCTGTGTCTGAGGGCAGCGGCAAAATAAAAAAGAAAGAAGTAGAAACTCCACGATGGAGCATTTAACACAAACTAATAAAAGTATAAATAACTTCTCTGGGTCCACGAGGCTGATGTCTCTCACACAACAGTTTAAAAAAGGTTAAGTATCGTTAGTGACACATTCCATTGAAAACATTTACATTCCTGGGGAGTCCGAGAAGGAAGGAGGACACGTCTCCAGAGGACACGTCTCCGGAGGACACGTCTCCAGAGGACACAACGGCTACGACTGTTGAAGGAAAAATCCACCTGAGCTTTGATATCACATCATTTCTGCTTCTGTAATAAACCTTCATGGAGGCTTCCTGCAGCGGATCTTCTCGTCCTGCTTTACGTGAACCAAAGACAAAGGAAACAAGGCTCCCCGAGTTTCAGAGTTAAAGTGCTTTTTGAGTTCATATTCATTATTTTTACGTTTTATGTAGTTTAGTTTTACTCTTGTCCAAAAATAAGATGTTTCCAGATGTCCACCTGATTGGTTTAAGAATGAACGATGACTCACGGTAACAGTAAAATAAACTGGTGGATCTTTCCTTTAACAGCAACACACAGGTTTAGTCAGTCACTTTCTGCACAGTAGTTTCCTTCAGAGGAAACTTATCATAAAGAAATCAGTCAGTACATAGGAGGTCATTCCCTTTAGGGGTGTTTGTTTTAAGTGACCCTGTGCGCCAGGCGGGTGGGGCTTGTTGCTTTTTGAGCACCAGGCGTATTGATTCTTCAACACAATAAAAAGTATTTTGAGGCATAACTTCCAAAGCAAGCAAATATTTATATTCCAATAATATCTGTATTTATGTACACGTCGAGATTTCTCAATCTCCCAATATCCAAAGAGCAGGAAAATCAGTGAATTATATCAAAAACAAGTGAGACGTTTAATATTAATTAATATTTAAAATATTTAAATTAAATTGTTTCAACACTTTTTCAAAGTTGTCCATGAAACTGCACTTCATTGTCAGATTAGAAGCAGCTACACCCCCCCCCCCCCCCCCCCACATCTGGAGACTTTGATCCCCGAAACGGCCGAATGGGAAACTTAAATCTTTTACAGGATTCCACAGATTCTGTTGGCAGCTGCATTATAAACCTGTAAAAGATGGAAGCGGATCAAACCCCCCCCAAAAAACATTAGTGTCGACTTTGAGCTGAAGCTGCTCCCCTTCTGTGCCCAGAAACAGCTAACATGCTGTTAGCTAACTAGCTATTAGCTAACATGCTATTAGCTTCTTTGCTAATTAGCTAACATGCTAACGAGCTATTAGCTGGTCGGCGGACGTTTCTTTGAACAGAAGAAACAGGAGAGTTTATGTATCTGCAACGTTTGTTCTTGGTCATCAAAATGAAAGGAATTTAAAAAGGTAAAGAGTTTAAAAGTGTCGCCTCGGTAGAAAAAGGAGCAGCTCCAGATCTTCTAAACGTATCCGACCTCCAGGAAGGAGGTGGAGAGGTGGAGCAGCAGCAGCTTTTACTTCACATTTCAAGTCAGAAAACACTGGAATCGGACCACGAGGCCTCTGAGGGGACAGGGTGCGCTCGCTTGTTGACGGGGGACCGCCCGGAGGGGAGGAGCCTCGCCAGCTTGGAGCAATAGAAACAACTATATTTGGTTTGTTTGTGCGTTAAAACGAGGAGAATCAATCAGAGGCTGTCGCATCGAACCCGTCAAACACTCACAGGTCAGATGTTAAAGGAAATATATAGAAAATATATATTGCCTGATTAAAACACATTTATCTGAGATCAGAGATTCCAACGCTCCTCTGAGGCTGAAATCATCCTCCGGTTTGAATATGACGGACCAAGGGGGGGGGGGGGGGGGGGCTGCATGTGTTAGCTTGTGTTAGCGGAAGGCTAACTTAGCACAGCATTTTACACACACAAAAGAAAAAAAGGCTAAAGAGAACTGTGATGGTTACCGTGACGACCACGTGTCATCCGGCTGGTTGCTCTGCGTCGTCCCAGAACAGCCTCAGCTGCCCCCCCCCCGGCCCCCATTCTTTTTAAGGGGCTTTCTGGAGGAGGCGATAGGTCCCAATCCAGGAGGCTAATGCGTTGGTGGGGGCTCAGTCTCTGGACTGGTAGAACAGGATGTAGCCCGACTCAGAGTTCTTGGAAATGTCCGACGTGAGCCCGTAGAACTCCTCGATCGCCTGCGCGTCGATTTTCTACCGGAAGAGAAGATCAGAAGGTTTGGACGTTAGAGGCGGTGCAGGAGGTCCACACCTGGAACCTGAGGCCGTTAGCTTAGCATAGCGACGTCTCTGTCCCGTTGTCTGCCAGGTGTCGAGTTCATAGCGCAGAGCGTTGAGTTCTAAAACTATTAGCTTCCTTTAGCTTAGCATGCTCAGAGCCTCCACCTTGGGGGGCTTCTACGAAGAAGGCTTCCAGGGAAATGATTCCATCTAAGAGCGAGTGTGTTTACAGGAAGCAGGGCGCTAGAGAAGCTTCTCCTCCAGCTGGAAGGACCAAAGGAAAGGAGACAAGGAGACGAACGAGAGACAAGTAGGAACAGAAAGTGAAATCTCCTCAAATCAGGACTTTTGTTCCTTCTGCTTTGCAAACTCAGCGGAATCTCAGTCAGTCTCTGGACCAGATGCCCCCCCCCCCGCTGCTGTGGTGATTTATTTTACTGGTCTGTAACTAAGAATAATTCACTGGGATAATGATGACAAAGAGCATTGGCATTTGGTAGAAAGACGTCAAATGTATATAAATACTTAAATAATCACAGCTGATTGTTAACAGAAACCTTCAGTCGGCTAAAAAAGCACAAATGGAACATTTCACTTTGAAATGAGACGTTTGTTCCAAAAAGACCTCAATTTCCTCTGAACGAGAACAAAATAATGGGAATCATTAGGGAAATAAAGGAAAGTCAGCCAAGGCTTCTACAGAGCACTTTGTGTTTAAAGATCAAACCGAGCAGCTAACTTTAAAGGATTTGTTTGTTAAATAACTCTATGTCCACATTATTAAGTGATAAAGTCCTTGGTGGCGTTTGGGCAGAATAAAGCTGAATAGGAGGGTCTCTCCTACCTCCACGATGTCGTCATCAAACAGCAGCCAGAAGCCGTGGCTCTTCACGATGGTGATGTAGTGTCCTCGGTTGGGGCCGCTGCAAAGGGGGAGGAGCCACGAGAGGCACGGCGTGAACGTTTAACACAACGCGAAGCACCCGATAGCACGACAGCAAGCGTCAAAGCGAAGAACCCACCTGCCGCAGTGGACCACCACGGCCACCAGGTCGTACATGCGGTCGGGGTTGGTGGCGTCCCCGGACGTGTTGAAGAGGCGGAGCTCCAGGGGGAAGACCACGCGGTAGGACAGCTTGGTGTAGCGGTGCAGCTGGTCCATGTACTTGAAGCGCTTCAGGTGGAGGGCGAGGATCATCGGCAGCTTCTTCACCCTCATCCTGAGCAGAGCACAGGGAAACCCTCTCAGTGGCTTTCTGGGGAGACGCGTCGTCATGGCAACGCTCTAACCAATAGCTCACCTCTTCTGGGCTTCCTGTTTGCTGCGACACTGCTCACAGTAGTATTTATATTCACTGCATAGCGTCTCCGTGTTGCTGAAGCCCCTGTTACACACACACACACACACACACACACACACACACACACACACACACACACACACACACACACACACACACACACACACACACACACACACACACACACACACACACACAGGTTAAGGCACAGGGGGGCCCTGGTGAGGGATCAAAGCTCCTTCAGTGAACTTACCTGAGACAGTGTGTGATGGAGGTGTTCTGCTCCACGTCCACGGAGAGGTCCAGGAAGTCCTCGTCTTTGCTGCTCACCTGCAGCACACGAGGACGTCACTCAAGGAGCCGCCAGCGACGTCAAAGAAGTGACACTTAACGGGGGAATTGTTTCTCTTATCCTTCACGTCCAGGTAAAAGAGCTCCTTCCTCTTGGGGGGCATTGTTTGGGTCTCCTCATAAAGGAACCAGGGGGGCTCTTAGAAGTCACTTATGTATCAGGACTTCATTTGATGACAGTATTCAGAAGCAACTCGGTACCAGCACGAAAAACATGCCTCAATAAGTCTACAAACTTTCAGAATTTTATTGTTCTAACGAGTCCAAAGAACCTTTACATTTTTGAACATTAAACTGTGGTTTGTTTGTTTGTTTGTCTGCTTACAGCGAACAAACAAACAAACAACCCAAGTCCTTGTTGAAGTTGACTTTGTTATGTATGTACATGTTGATTTTTGGAATATGATCATGTGACTCACGGCTTCGCAGTTGAGGCACCGCGTCTCGTTGGTCAGCGTCCCTTGGAAGATCTCGTGGACCCAAGTCTGCTGCGTCTCCTTCCCTCCTTCCCCCTCTCCTCCTCCTCCTCCCTCACTCGCCCCCCCCGTGCCCCCCCCTCCGTTCTGCAGCAGCTTCCCGTTCTGCTGGCGCTCCTGGCTCTTCTCCTCCTGCAGCAGGTCGGCGATGGTGTTCAGGAGGTAGTTGAGGAACTCGTGGGCGTCCTGCTGCATGTAGTTGTCAAACAGCTCTGAGGTGGACCAAGAAGGAGGAGGAGGAGGAGGAGAGGGAAGTAGACGACATGAGTCGAGGACTTTTATATTTCCTCCGCTGTGAGACTTCTCACCCCCCCCCCCAGTGATCAGCTGGTGAAAAGAACATCAACACCTGCTGCTGGATGGACGCTCTTCCTCAGAAAAACACAGGAAGTCCCGCCTTCTTCCCCCCCGTGACGACACCGCCGCCATATTCACCGTTTTCTTTTCTCAGCCGGGAGATGAACTTCTTGGGGGGGATGACCCCCACCTTCTTCTTCTGCGTGGCGATGCTGTTGAACAGGTCCGACAGGCAGGTGAGGAGGGACTCCTTCCGCCGCGGCTGCACCTGAGAGAGCAGGAGCAGGAGGAGGAGGAGGAGGAGGAGGAGGTGTGCTGTTACCGTTCTGTGGAGTAAAGAGCCTCAACCTTGAATGTTAATCTAATCTGAGGGAGTGATGACACACACACACACACACCGCATCTTTTTATGACTCGTCAGCACACAGACGAGGTCACAAAGAACTGTTTATTAAGAGCAGAAGCTGCCCCCCCCCCCCACTCACCTTGTACGCCAGCACCTTCTCCCTGAACGGCCGACAGAAGTAGAGCGCCTGCAGCACCGAGTTGCAGTAGCAGGTGTTGCCAAACTGGAGGAGGAAGAGAGGCGGAGTCAGAGTGACGAAGGGGAGGGGCTCTGGGTACCTGCGTGTTAGCGCTGAAGCTAACGCCGCGGCGAGCCTCACTTACGTTGACCAATCCGAAGTAGTGTTCGTTAACAGGAAACTGTTCCGGTCCAATCTCCTTTTCCAAGGCAGAGGCATTGGCGCCCTGAGGAAGAGGAGGAGGAGGGAGAGGAAGGTTAAAGCCTTTCCTTTGCACACGTATCCGTGGCAACGGCTGGTTAGTCGGCGCGTTTCCTGCTAGTTGTTGACTTCCTGCTGTCCAGCGTCTGTTTGCTGCTTCGTCTCCTCGCTTCCTGTTGACTCGTTTGAACACATTTCAGGACTTTTACACGAATTAAAAGGCATGAATGTGTGGAATGTGTCTTTTATCAGCGTCATACGGATTGATCAAAAGATGTCGAGCAGATAAAAACAATATTTGATACTATTTAAAATATTCATTATTTAATCAGAAGCTTTTTTTCTGAAATGATACATCACTTTAACTTCGGCAAATTCATTCATTCAAGGTTTTTTAGATTTATATTTATAAAAAGGATTTTTCGATTATTAGAAACTAAAGAGTTTATATATCAGTCAGGGCTGACTGAGTCCTTACTCATCATCATCATCATCACACTGCAGTCCGTGTAGAGCCAACAAGAGGAGAGCGGACGAGGCCTTATTTACCCAACAACACCACCATGTGATGACATCACAGCGCCGCAAACAAAGCCGCGGCGACGTCCCCGATGGGGGGAGGTGACACGGAGAGGAAGGCAGCCCCCCCCCCCCCCCTCTGGACCGCCGTTGGTCCAACGTGGGCTGTAAGACGTGGTTATGAGGGTCCGGGGGAAAGTATTTAACCGGAAATTCACTTTTTTGTACATTTAACCGGATTAGCCGCACAAAAAGTCGTCAATCAGTGGAACATCTGCAGAGTTGTGATGACTGAAGGCTCCAGGAGAGAAACCACACACAGTCTACACTCAGAAACAGCACCGTACGATCCGATTAACACGCGTACAACATGCAAAAAGAGAAGCAGACAAGAGGTCGTCCAACCTGCTCAAACGTGACAAATACGCAAAAGAAACGCTGAATCTTTTATTTTAAATGGGGACTCATTTCATAGAAGAATTGTTGCCGTCTTCAGCGACTTGACCTTTGTAACCTTGACCTCTCAGGCCGTGTTTACAAACATCTACCAGCTGACAGTGCCTTTGAGCAAAGCAGACAATGACCTCTGACCCCTGAAAAGCATCACAGTGGCATGTTATTGAAGCATCGTACAGCACTAGTGCTGATGATTGATTCACTGAACCAGGATCCAACCCTGACCATCTATGAGGGAACAGGTTCCACTGTTGACGCTTTAAACGACTTTCACACGTCACGTGTTTGCTGACTCTGCACCGCGTCCGTCCCGGTGAGGCGTTCACGGGTCATCCCATGACAGGAAATGCTGAAACTCTCCCAGCAAACACAGATTAAAACAGATAAGAGCAACGTCACCCGGATGTGGGGCTTAAATAAACCGACCGCAGCTGCTCTTTTAGCAGCAGCAGCTATTTGCAAATAAAAGCAGCTGCTGCAAAGAATGACACACATTATTTTGTTTCACATGTTTGGGGAAACACAACTATTGTCCCAGGTCCAAAGGAGCCACGGGGGGCTGGCGTTAAGCTAGCGGGCTAATGCTAGCTAGTTTCCGCCCGTTGGTCATCCTTCTCGCGTAAACAAACTACAAGCTTTGAACTGTCACAGAAGCGTCGTGTACACTTAATAAAACCCGGTTGTCAAACTAAAGCGGACTCCCCGCAGGGCCGGAGGGGCTACCTGTTAACAGGATACAACTTTCTAGAAACCCCCGTGTGTGTTGTTATTATCATCACGTTGAACTGTGGTTGTTAGCAAACAAGCTAGCACAGCCGCTAGCTATTAGCTGCCTGGGCTTAACTGGACCGGGTCGCAGCGCGCCCAACGCCGTCATGTAAAGCCCAATGTCGGCCTCTTACCATCGTACAAATCGAGGCGATCTTTCGGACTGTCATCAGTATTTCCATCCGTAAGCCGCCATGTTGGACCGAACCCCCGATGTGGAAATGATCAGAGCCGATGCGGCTGCAGAGTTCCGGGGGAGCGCCGTGTGCCTTGTGCCCCTCTGCCCTGGTGCTGAGCGCATCACACTTCCGCTCTGATGTTTCAAAATAATACGCAGGAACAAAAAATACATTTAATAAATGCACTTTTTCCCCGCTCATCTAAATCCTATTTGAATTTTTTAAACTGTCAGTTAGCTCTTCCTTCAATAATATACAACAGTTACTAAAGGTAGTAGAGTAAATAGAACACTATTTCTTATGGAAGGTAATGTAGTATACTTCTGCATAGAAAATCACCTCAACATGGAGCCTAAGCCGGCTCGTGATATCATTTAATACCTTCTGATTCTCCTGATAATGTGCAGAACTACTCGTATGGAGGACATATGTGTTATCTTATTTTGAATGTGAACCACGTGGCTTCCGGTCCTCTCGAAGAGGGAGTGTCGCCGAGGCTGAAATCTGAAGCAGTTTGGGGCGCTCGGTTGTGGTACAGGGGCTAGAATCTGTGGGCGGTGCTATAATCCAAACGTAGGTCTCACGCCAAACTTTGTCTCTGGGCCAAGATATAATCTTTTATATAACAGCATAGCGCACAGATTTAGTCATTTTAATTCAAGGAGGTTACTTTTAAGCATATTTGGAAACTGATCATTTTTCAATTTTACTTCATATTTTATGCAGAATTTACATGTTGAGTCGTATTCATTTAAGGAACTTGTTTTTTTTACCTTTTAGACTCTCGTTTCCCATTTTCCTTAAAATGTTTGAACTATGACAAAAAAGAATAATTTTCTGCTTTTTATTAAACCAAAGATCCTTATTTGTGTCGCATGAATAACACTGAACCAGATTCATCGCACAAATTCCAAATGAATGAACTCAGATTAATTGATCGATTAAGCAAACTTTTATTAAATCATTTTGATTTGTTTATTTATTGTTTTAACGGCGGCGCTTGAACCTCAATGATGTTTGAGTGTAGAATGGAAAGAAGAGCTCAATGCAGTCTGTTCTCATGGGAACATTGGAGGGGATGGATCAGAACCCCCCCCCCCCAGCTCCTCCCTCCCCACGGTCAGTCGGAGCTGCAATCGGTGCGGACCGGACCACTTCTTTTGGGACGTTGCGCGTGGAGGAGACTGGACCTCGGTGCGGTGGTCCTGCGGTGGTTGTGCGGGGGTCTTGCGGTGGTCCTGCGGTGGTCCTGGTGTCCCGGTGAAGGCGTCCCGGTGCTGAAGGAAAACTGGGAAAATATCGGGGACTTTTCACAGCTTTGACAGAGAGGAAACACCTACTTTTTTCAGCATAATAAACCAAGAGGAAAGTCCAGACAGCTCTCTCCACGCTGTGCGGGGATCTTATGGGAATACTGGAGTGATTTTTCCTCTGCCCCCCCCCCCTCCCTCGTCCCTCCCTCCCGTTATCTTCCCACGTAGAGCAGGAGCTGATCCGGGGCCAGCGGGCAGCTCGATGCGGCTTTCTGGTGACCCTGCGCCGGCCACCATGAGCAGCGGCGGCGGGTCCGGTAACTTCCTGCTGGTGCCCATCCCGGAGTACCCGCTGCTGGACTGCGTGCCCAACAAGACGGTGAAGATCGTGGTGCTCGGGGCCAGCAACGTCGGGAAAACCGGTAGGGAGGACCGGGGGGGGGGGACGTGGGGGCTCAGGTCGCTCATCTGCATGCAACCGGATGAGGGGGGGGGGGGGGGGGTTGGTTGTTTTATTATTTTTATCTCGAAGTAATTTAATCTCGATGGACAGCCTTGTGTGGATTAAAAAACGCAATTCAATAATTGAATAAGTAACCAGTAATAACGGATCAAGCCCTTCATTGCTCAGCTTTGTTGTTGTTGTAAAATATATCGATGATATATTTGTGCGCTAGAGGAGGAAAATATAAAGAAAGTAGGGAAAAGGTTTGGAATAAATAACCAAATCTCAACAACAGGGGGCGACCTTTTACAAAACCTTACGCCTTTTTATGTTTTATTGGTTTTTTATTATAATCAGAAATGGAAGGAGTATTCATTTCAGTAGTTCAACCTGTGGCTCATATCCCATAAAAATCATTTTATGTTCAATCCTAATTCTAAAAATAACAAGTTGTACTACGTAGAAGGTACAACGCTTCCTTTTTTCAAAAATCAAAGAGCATAACTTGTGTCACTTTAGATTTCTAAAACTGTTGATCCTGTTGAGGGTTTTAAGAATGAACTCATTCCTGTAAATATATATATAAATATAGTTTTACTAATTCTACTGAACCTCAAGAAACTATTCAAGGAAATCGGCATAAACCAACCAGAAACCAGGGCTTTTGGTCCCTGGAGTCACAGGAAACCGCCCTGGTGATGTCACAGTGATGTCATCGGGGTTCAGAGGCGATTAAATGACTCTCCTGTCGTACGGTGGAGATGCAGAAGGAAGGTAAAAATCATCCAACACAAACGGGGAACAAATCAAAAAGAAAACTCCCTCCACTAGGAATGAGCAGGGTTTAGATAGAGATGCACGAGACATCATTCACCGATCAAAAGATGAGACGGGGCGGGTTGTCACACATCACATTCGGGCTCAATCGTTTCCTTCTTCTGGGCCTGTTGGTTCGGCTCATCTCTCTGCCGCAGAGCTTTTCAAATCCTGAAAATGTGCCACAGAGAAGGAGACATTCCAGCAACACCTGCAACCGTTTAAGGGTTGAGAAGGTCAGCAGGTGGCAGCCGGGTGGTCCCATCTGCTGCCGCTTGTTTCTTTTTGAAAGCATGAGAACCTCGAGGGTCCAGAACCAGGTTTTTACGTCCAACGAAACGACGGTTTAGAAACCAACGCTCCTGAGCTCGTCCTTGTCGTGTCTCTTTTTCAGCTCTGATTGTCAGGTTTCTGACCAAGAGGTTCATCGGCGACTACGAGGCAAACACCGGTGAGTCCCTCAAAGCGAGCTGTAGAAGCCCCCCCCCCCGGCGCCGTTGATCCGTACCGTCCAGCCATTCATCCCGTCCCCTTTCATTCTCCCCAGGAGCGCTCTACTCCAGAAAGGTCGCGCTGGAAGGGGAGGAAGTGTCGCTTCAGATCCAGGATACTCCCTGCGTGGCTCTCCAGGTGAAGCCCGTCACCTCCCAGAGGAGAAGATGTGCAGAGTGTAACATTATCTCAACTAACGTTGTGAATGTACCGAAACCGTCGGAATTATTTAGAGACTCCAAAAAGCTGAGCTCTTCATTGTGCTCAAGACCTTCATTCACTAAATGAACATCATGCTGCATTGAAGAAGACTTGAAACTAGAGACTGAGACCATAAACTCATGTTTACAATGTTTACTGAGGGAATAAATCAAGAGAGAAGTAGAGTCATTTCCTCATAGACGTCTATGGGAGCAGAGGAGTCGCCCCCTGCTGGTCACTACACAGAAGTAGAGTCATTTCCTCATAGACGTCTATGGGAGCAGAGGAGTCGCCCCCTGCTGGTCACTACACAGAAGTAGAGTCATTTCCTCATAGACGTCTATGGGAGCAGAGGAGTCGCCCCCTGCTGGTCACTACACAGAAGTAGAGTCATTTCCTCATAGACGTCTATGGGAGCAGAGGAGTCGCCCCCTGCTGGTCACTACACAGAAGTAGAGTCATTTCCTCATAGACGTCTATGGGAGCAGAGGAGTCGCCCCCTGCTGGTCACTACACAGAAGTAGAGTCATTTCCTCATAGACGTCTATGGGAGCAGAGGAGTCGCCCCCTGCTGGTCACTACACAGAAGTAGAGTCATTTCCTCATAGACGTCTATGGGAGCAGAGGAGTCGCCCCCTGCTGGTCACTACACAGAAGTAGAGTCATTTCCTCATAGACATCTATGGGAGCAGAGGAGTCGCCCCCTGCTGGTCACTACACAGAAGTAGAGTCATTTCCTCATAGACGTCTATGGGAGCAGAGGAGTCGCCCCCTGCTGGTCACTACACAGAAGTAGAGTCATTTCCTCATAGACGTCTATGGGAGCAGAGGAGTCGCCCCCTGCTGGTCACTACACAGAAGTAGAGTCATTTCCTCATAGACGCTCAAAAAGTTCTGTTAGAAGTTGAACTCATCAAAGACGTCTTTTCCTTTTTTTAAATGTTTTATCTCCAAAGCAATTTCAGGAATGAGTTTGAAGTGAGAGGAAGTGGCCGTATCTCCCCGAGGTTAATGAGCGCAACGTGCTGCCCCCCCCCCCCCCGCTGCACACCCTCTGTTTACAGAGAAGAGAACCAGACATCGGGGCATCTGGAGGGGGTGTGGGGGGGGCTGAAGTGAACTGAATGTGTTGTCTCTCCCGGTCGTTGTGAGGGAAGTGCGATTGTCCCTCTTCCCCCCCGACTGAGGAGGGGGGGACACGGACCACCAGCTGGTCCTTGTCCATAAACACCCATTTGTCTTTTTTAGTTGCTAGTTTTAGTTGACTCACTTTAAGCTGCTCTGCCCCCCCCACAAATTTTAAGCATCTAAAACAAATGAGTTGAGATGTGAAAAGAGGTGGAAGGAATCTGGGCTTCTTTTATTCAAATGATGGACGGACTCCGGAAGGGTTTAAAATAGGAAACCACTTCAAGATAATGTGATAAGTGCTTCAACTATGACACAGAAACCTCCTCCATGATATAAAGTCAGCAAAGTGGGGGGGGGGGGGGTTGAGTATCTTCATGTTGTAGTTTGTCAATGTGAAGCTAATTTACACTAATATTACTGGCTGTGTGAAAGCCATTGACGTGCATTGAGTAGCAGGAGATGTTGGATTTGTTCACCTCTTCATCCCTCCATAACTCACGCTGACCCCCCCCGGTTGCCCCCCCAGGACGACGCCGAGGGCCTGCACTGCCAGGAGCAGATCAACAGGTCAGCTCCTTTCCCCTCTGTGCACGGTGAGTCCAGGCGTGGAGGCGGCGCCCCGTAACTGTCCCGCTGGGCCCGCAGGTCGATCTACTGGGCCGACGGCTACGTGCTGGTTTACTCCATCACCGACCTGCACAGCTACCGCACCATCCAGCCGCTGTACCAGCACGTCAGGCGCATCCACCCCTCCGGGAACATCCCCGTCATCCTGGTGAACCCGCGTGAGGCGCAGAGACTGACGCTGACCCCGACCCCCCCCCCTCCCCCCGCCCGGCTAATCCCGGCCTGTAATCTGTAATCCGCTGCAGGTGGGAAACAAGAGCGACCTGCTGAGGGCCCGGCAGGTGCCGGCGGAGGAGGGCGAGGCGCTCGCGGCTACGCTAGGTGGGGCTTCTTCACCTCCTTCCACCCTCCTCCTCCTCCTCCTCCTCCTCCTCCTCTTATACTACCGACCTCTTTGCTCCCCTTTGTTCTTCTGCAGCGTCACATGTGTGAACCTTTAAGTGATCGTTACATTTCTGTCGGTTAGTAGAATTTTGTTACAAAATAACACAACGGTAATTAATACATTTCTTAATAGAGATTTAACAATCTTTGACTACTTTACTTTTTATTCTTGATGTACATTTGAGTTCTTTTTACCTCGTTACTGCTACTTTGATCTTGATTCTCCTTCAGTTTGACCTCCAAATTAAACATTTTACACTCTTGAAGGCCTTGAAAACCTGAAAATGACACATTCATGATGTGATGAAGTTCTCAGGCCTCCGAACGTCAGAAACCTCACGAGAGAACGGCATGTGAAACCCTTTCAATAGGCTCCACACACACACACACACACACACACACACACACACACACTCACACTCACACACTCACACACTCACACACACACACACACACACTCACACACACACACACACGTGCTAGTGTTATCTGACGGATGAACCTGTGTCCTCAGGAGGATCTTACTTCGAGGCCTCGGCCAGAGAGAACCACGAGGGAGTCCACGCCACCTTCCTCCACCTCTGTCAGGAGGTGGGACCTCCTTTTTTTCCCGCTCCTCCCAGTTAACGAGGAGGAGCGGATTCGCCTCCAATCCAGCAAACCTCTGAGCCATGTTCCCTTCCTGTGGGAATTAATGGTGCACAGGCTATTTGCAGCTGGTATCAAAATACCAGGCTTGTGTTCCTGGTCCCACAGAGGTCTCTGTGTCCTTATTGGTCCCATCGGTGTATTTGTTTTAGTGGGGGAACAAAAGGAGTAGTTTTTTATCTCAGATGTTCCCAGACCGTAGTTGTGCTTCTCCTCTTAGTTCTCTCCTTTTGGTTTTCTGGGGTCAAAGCATCAAAGATCCAGATGTTTCCCTGGTGACTCGTGGAGACCAAAGCGGAGCTGGAATAGTCTTACGTGTTCGTGGTCGATGCGTCTGATCGAGTTTGATCGGTGACATCGGGACTTTAGCCTGTTGATGAGATGGACTCTTTGTTCCAGGTGGTCCGGGCGCTGGGGGGGGGCAACGGTGAGAAGCGCAGAGGAGGCCTCCACCTGGCCCGACCCAAGTCCCCCAACATGCAGGAGCTGAAGAGGAGGTTCAGACAGGTCCTCTCCTCCAAGGTCAAGTCGTCCACCGCCCTCTGACCCTGTGACGGCCACCGAGGACTTCGAGGCCCGAGAGCAGTCCGGAGGCGTCCTCAGGAGACAGGGACAGAGGACAGAGACAATCTGAGCCGTCCTCTGGGGTCCACGTGACCCCTGGGGTCCACGTGACCTCTGGGGAACGGATCACCAGTCCAGGGAGCGCTCGGCGACCCGACGTCGCTCTGCACGGATTGAGGATGAAAAGCTGACCCAAGAAGCATCAAACGTGGTTTGAGTTTCTTCTCCGTGGAAACGACGCGGACACAAAGTCTCCTCTTTGCTGAAGAAAGAAGTCTGAACCCAAACAGGAAACGACCCTGAAGGCTTTTCCAACCAGACGCTGAGATTACATCCAAATATGGATCATTTTTATCACGTTTTTAATTAGAAAATACACAATTACTTTTAAAATAAAAATACAAATGATCTTGATTATATAATTGTGATGATTATTGAATGTATTATGCTTTTTGGAAAAATACATTTTGTTACTAAATGATGTCCTTTGAGATCTTTTCTTCTGAATTTGTTTCAGCGTCACGAGCTTCCAGAAATATTTGTCTGTGTTTTAACGTCTGAAAGCTCATTTATGAAGTAAATAGATCGGTCTTTACGGAGAGGTGGGATCCATTCATCTTCAACGAGGTCAAGGAGCTGAAGTTATGTTTCTTTTAAACCTCCAGCTTCGCTCCACGGACGAGCCCGTAACCGTGGCAACGTAAACCTTTCCACCATCGCTCAGCCGGCGCCGGCGGCTCCAGGTGCGAAAGCGCCTTTGTTTTCCAACGCGCACAATTAGTGTTTCAAACAAGCCGAGATTTGTGGGCGAGCCAGAGTGTGTGTGTGTGCTTGTGTGTGTGTGTGTGTGTGTGTGTGTGTGCTTGTGTGTGTGTGTGTGTGTGTGTGTGTGTGTGCTTGTGTGTGTGTGTGTGTGTGTGTGTGTGCTTGTGTGTGTGTGTGTGCTTGTGTGTGTGTGTGTGTGTGTGTGTGTGTGTGTGTGTGTGCTTGTGTGTGTGTGTGTGTGTGTGTGTGTGTGTGTGTGTGTGTGTGTTGGGCTGTTCTCACGACCTCTCCGCACACACAGAATTCCTGAGCATTTGGAGTTTCCCTCTCTGCCGCTCCGACCTTTTGACATTTTTGTCCGCTGACCTTTGACCCCCCCGGGCGCCCCATTAAAAAGCGGCGGTGCTCCGCACACGGTCCGGGAGGAAGAAAGCTCGAGGATTAAGTCGCCCTGCGTGTCGTTTTAGTGCAGAAACCAGTCTGATGTCCTCTTGCATCTAAGCTCCTCCCACATGGCGCTCCCTGCGGAGGACCTACTTCCTGTGTGCCCCCCCACGCTCTCTGTAATAGCGGTTAAATGTTAGCTCATGTGATGGGTGACGACTTAATGGGACGCAAAGGGGACCGGATTTAGAAAACAGAGCCGTGGCACAACGCGCTCCCTTATTCGGTCAGAGGAGAAAGAGCCGCAGTGTCTTCTGGGTAACAGGATAAAAAATACACGACGTCATCGGTGTCAGTAAACGCTTGGAGGCGAGGCGTCGCGAGGGAGGAGGCCACGAACATCCCAACGGGGGGAAGAACGGCAAGCGGGTCGTAGACCGCGACCCCCCCCCTCGCAGAGCAGCTCGGCCTGGTCTCCTCCGGCGCCGCTACGCCTGATCATGTGACTCATGGGCATCAGCCAATAAGAACCTCTCTTTTGCTGACGATGCAACGTTGTGTTCTTAAGTCTTCAGAACTCAACGAGCAAAGAACTAAATGGTTCTTTAACACTTTGATCATCTGTTACCTCAGTGTTTATGAAGGGGCCACTGGGGGGGGGGGGGGGGTCTGTTACCCACATCACTGTTTTCACGCACTTATTGAACACTTATTTTTAGAGCCTTGAGAGAATTAATCTTTTAGAAAGAACATCATTTTACAAAATAACTATTTAAAGAAATAATAATGTGACTGATGGAACATCTGTGTGTGATGGCGCTGGGGTTCGGTTCCTTTCGTTTGGGCCACTGAGCAAACGTTGATTACATCAGCTGATCCGGGGTCACGACTTCTCGACTTCTCTCACGGCACCCGGAGCTCCCCCCTCCCACCCTGTCGCCCCCCCCTTCTCCCCTCAGAGTGCAGCGTTTCTGGGGAATATTCGGGTTTCCTGCCCAGATGCTGAACTCGACGCAGATTCTTCACACAGATTTTCGAGCCTTTAAAGATCTCCATGTGTAAATCCTGGTGTTTACCAGCAGCTTGTGTTCGACCTTTGCCCTCTCCCTCCCCATGTTGGCTCGCATCGTGCTTTCCAGATGAGTTAATGATTTTTTTCTAAGCAGCTACGATAAGCGGCTGCAGCTCGACCCACTCGCACTGGAGGGGTTCTGTGTCCCTTGTATCCGAGTGAAGGTGCTTCCATGTGTGTGTGTGTGTCTCACCGCTCTGCTCGGAGCTCCTTCAGGCAGCGTGTGTTTGGTCCACGACTCACGCCTTGTGTTTCCCATAATAAGCGAAGGCTGAGTGTTGCCCTGCAGGGGAGGAGGGGGATTAATAAACATGGTGCAGGGATCCTCTAGTTGCCATAACGAATAAACAGCAACCACAGCAACACTGATGGAGCCTGGTGCTGAACGGGCACAGTGTGTGTGTGTGTGTGTGTGTGTGTGTGTGTGTGTGTGTTGGTTTTTCGGGGGCAGAGTCGCTTTAAATACCTTTTCATTCTTATTTTCTTTCCCGGTATTTTGGGGACTTTTCACCATTCTTCCTTTGATGAGCGCTCAGATTACAGACAGCATCAGATAAGGAAGATTTGTAGACTGAGCGAGGTCCCTGACCCTGAATGGATGTTTCAACACAAGTCAATGTGGAATTAACTCTATTATTATTAACTATTAAATGCACTGCGTAGGTCTACTGCACCAGAAGCACACTAATGCATATATATATATAAATCTATATGTATACATGTACATGTTGACCTGGAGCTTGTTTAGGAAACTAAATGTCGGTCACCACATCAGAGATTAGCAATGAATTTACACTTTAAGTAGTTTGCTATTGATTTTGATGAAAGAGAATGAATTAAAACCTTCTTCACCCATTTCACGTCTTTCATCAACAATAGATTCCAGGCGTCATGTGACGAAAACCTTTCCGTCTACATCCGTCATTTGTTGGATCAAACATTGTGTGTTGAAGCAGGATTCGGTCCAGCATGAACATCTGGAGCGATTACGTCAGTCAGAGTCAAGTTACAGCCGTCGCCTCGGGCCTCCTCTCCAGCGCCGAAAACCCCCCCAGCAACAGTTCCTCCTCTACTGTGGGGCCTCTGGTCCCCCCCCCCCGAGCTTGTGTTTGGCCCCGCGTTAGTCTTTGAGACACATGTTGGAACCCCGAGAAGACAGAGACCTTCACAGCAGGGAAACCAGTGAGACTGGAAGCTCCAGCTGGTGTTTCTGTGTCCTGCTGCCCTCTGGCTGTCAAAGCAGCGCAACGCCCAGCGGGTCATGTGACTCAATGGAATGTTACACTTTGTTTATTCTCACAGAATTCAGGTTCATCCATTTCCCCCTTTTTTGCTCCAAAGTATAAAGTCCAATAGTCCATTTCTTTATGTATTTCTTTAATGTATTTAGTTTCAGAGGGAACTATTTGTATATTTACTAAACCTGCTTCATCCTCTTCTTCACTTCTTCAGATACGTTTTAACGAGTTAAATCGCTTGAGTGTTTTGCGACAGCGACCCTGAAGAGGATAATAATGCTCGTCTTCATCTTCATCTCCGTCCTGTCTTCGTTCCTGATTGGATTTGATATAATCTGACAGGACAGGTCACACACATGGTCCGAGGTCGTCTCAAATACACACACACACACACACACACACACACACACACACACACACACAGACGTTTCCTCCTTTTGGATGAAGAACAGCAAGGGAGGAGGAGGAGAAAGCCTCCAGATCTGCTCTCGTCTCGTCTCGTGGACACATGGTAGGAGCCCTTTGATGGAAACCATCACACAGGAAGCGTGTCATGGACCAACAAGATACGAGATAAGTGTCTAGAAGTGATTTAAAATGAGGTTCTCCAGCTGTGCAGCATCTGTTTGAGGACCAATAAAACCATTTATTGCTTCAGACACTAAAGCACAAACATCTTTAAGGTTATTGAGTGTCTTAAAATGTAGCTGTAGAGTGAGTCTTCAAAATAAAAGCTTGATCAGTCACGTTAGGGCCGGTTGGATTATGATTATGATGATGATGATGATGATGATGATGATGATGATGCAGTCCTTCCATAATCCCGTTGTAGCTGACGGAGAACGAGCTGATGTCTCTACACTCCACGTGGACCTGCTGCACAGAATACTCCCATTTAATAGACTTTTATTTTACATTATCACATTGAAAACTTTAATCTTGCTTTAACAAATCTCGGTAAGTAAATATTAGTTTTAGTAAGTTATGTTTAAATTTACTTATATTTAGTTGTATTTAAGTTATTCCAATTAGAATAATCAGATCATATGAACCTTCTCCTTGGGGGGTTCCAGGGAAGAAGCCCCTCCCCCTGCTGCTGCTGCATGTGACTCCTGGAGGGCTTGGACCTTGAGATGGCGCCTCAGCGACGCGCCTTCTCGCCACAAAGGAGGAGGCCCCCTCCACCTCCTGCTCCTCCTCCACCCTTCTGCGCCGCCAACGTTTCCTCTCCCGCCGCTCTGCCCCCCCCGTCCCTCCTCCGTCTCCTCCTGCTGGCCTCCCTGTGCTCGCCGCCCCGCGTCGCCCAGGCCGCCTGGTTCCGGGTCGGGGTCGTGGGTCCCTGGGGGTGCGACCCCCTCTTCGCCAAGGCCCTCCCCGCCGTGGCGGCGCAGCTCGCCGTCGACCGCGTCAACAGGGACCCGGAGCTGTCCCGCGGCGGTGCCTTCGACTTCGTCTTGCTGCAGGTGCAGCCCCCTGCCCCCCCTCCTCCACGCCCCAGCGGTGAAGGTGAGGTCAGTTACTGATCGCTCCGTTTTGTTGGCCCGCTTCAGGAGCCGTGCGAGACCTCCAGGGCGCTGGAGAGGTTCCTCGGGTTCCACACCAAGGCGTCCGGCTTCATCGGCCCGGCGAACCCCGCCTACTGCGACGCCGCGTCGATGCTCAGCAAAGGCTGGAACAAAGTAGGTCGTCTCAGGTGGTAAACACAACATTTCGGGGGGGGGGGGGGGTGTTGCCTTCGGTTCCGGCTGCTTGACGTCCGCGGCTCCCTCCCAAGGCCCTGTTCCCGTGGGGGTGCGTCGGCTACGAGCTGGACGACGCCCGGAGCCACCCGACCTTCGCCCACTCGGCGCCGAGGCCCACGCGGGTGCTGCTCAGCCTCATCAACTACTTCAGGTGGGCCCACGTGGCCGTCATCTCCTCCTCCGAGGACGTGTGGGCGGAGACGGGCTCCAAGGTGGGGCTCCTAAGTCCTCCAGTTACACCTTGCCCGGTGAGTGATTGACCCATTTCACCCGTCCCGTCCAGGTGGCCGACTCCTTGAGGAGCCACGGCCTGCCGGTCCGCATGGTCAGCGTCGTGGAGAACTCGCCCCTCGCCATCAGGCGCACTCTGACCAAGCTCCGCGAGATGAGCGAAATACGACGTGATTATTTTCTTTTCACTTACTGGTCTTCTCGCAAAAGTGAGACGAGACACCGCGTCCCTAACCCTGAGCGCGGTGTCCTCCCCCCCCCACCTCCCGTCCTGCAGTCGTGGTCCTCTGCATGCACTCGGCTCTGATCGGGGGCGGCGCCCAGAAGCGTCTCCTGGAGGCGGCCTACGACATGCGGCTGATCGACGGCTCGCTGGTCTTCGTGCCGTACGACGCGCTGCTCTACAGCCTGCCGCACCGCAACGTGAGCTACGCGGCGCTGCGGCGCGGCGGCAAGCTGCTGCGGGCGTACGACGCCGTGCTCACCGTCACCGCCGACTCGCCCGGGGCGTCCTTCTACGAGGCCTACGGCGAGGCCGTGGAGAGGGGGGAGGTGGCCGGGACCTGGGACCCTCAGCAGGTGAGGGGGCAAGGGAGGGGCCTTCTTTTTATGCGTTTGATGGTCTATGTGTCTTACCCCCCCCCCCCCCCCCCCCTCAGGTGTCTCCGCTCTTTGGCACCGTGTACAGCTCCGTCCTCTTCGTGGCTCACGCGGTGAGTCGGGTGAGGGAGGCCAAGCAGTGGATGTCCGGCAGGAACCTGGCCAGACACACCGCCAACATGGACTTCCAGGTAACTATATATACACCTCATGAAAGAGCTGATTAAGTCTAAAATAGGGATTTTGAGTAAATTAAAGCCGTGATGAAGTGACATAACGCGCTGGTAATGGAAACCTTTGCGCCGCAGGGCTTCAGCCACCGGGTCAGAACCAGCAGCTCCGGAGCAGCTCTGCTGGATTTCGTCATCCTGGACACGGACGGAGTCTCCTGGGAGCTGAAGCCCACTCACAGGTCAGGGGTCAGGGGTCGTTACTGGTTTACTCTCTGGTGGAAAGAGCTCCGTTCATAAATGTTTGTATTTCCATCCGATCGGATCGATTCCCGACAGGATCGACATGGAGGCCGGAACGGTGCGTTTCATTGGGCGAGAAATCCACTTCCCTCGCGGCTACGGCCCCAGGAAGGACTCGCCCTGCTGGTTTACTCGTGGAGTCCTCTGCTCAGGGGGTTAGGAACCAACACACGCACTCAGCGTTGTATGTTTTGTGTAATAAAACCGTTATTAAGAACTTTCCTTGTCCCAGGTGTGGACCTGTTCTCCACCATCTTCATTTCCCTCGCCGCGATGGCCGCCTTCGTTCTCGGCGTGGCGTTTGTTTACTGCATCAGGTAGAAAACTCGCTTTGCCCTTTTTGGTCACTGGTGAATCGCGTCACCCCGACCGGCTGTGTGTTTGTTGCCTAGGCGACGCATCAATCAGATCCTACTGGTGAAGGGTCCCAACAGGATCTTGTTGACCCTGGCTGACGTCACCTTCATCAACCCGTCGCTTAGCAACAAGGTCGGCCCCCTCTCCGATGGATTCGCTCATCTGAGTGGTTTCCCTTCAAATGAGTTGAAACTAGAGCTGAGATCTTCGGGTCTCTCCTTCACAGAAGCTGAGCCTGGACGACGGCAGGGCGAGCGCCGCGAAGAGCCTATCGGACGCCCCGTCGCCGGCCTCCACCCAATCCCCTGCCACCTACGAGAACTCCAACATCGTCATCTTTGAGGTGAGGGGGGGGAGGGGGGGGACAGATTGCCCCGCCACAAAAGACACCTTGATTTGGAGAAGCTGAGGGCAGCGTGTGGTTCTCTGCCGCAGGGCGACTGGGCGTGGCTGAAGAGGCTTCCCGACGGTTTGTTCCGCAGCATCAACCCCAAAACCAGCCACGTGTTCGAACTGGTACGTGAGAAACCACGTCACCTTCGTCCCGTAAACGCCGCCGTCCCGTAACAGAGCTTTTCCCGCAGATGAAGGACATGCGCCACGAGAACGTGAACGTCTTCCTGGGCTTCTTCCACGACTGCGGCGTGTTCGCCATCGTGACGGAGTTCTGCTCCAGAGGGAGTCTGGAGGACCTTCTGCTGAACGACGACGTCAAACTGGACTGGATGTTCAAGTCCTCGCTGCTGCTGGACCTGATCAAGGTCAAGGGGGGGTCTGAGGGGGTTGAAGATGTAAAACATAATTATTAAGCATTACTCGAGCAAAGGTAACTACCATCACACTGCAAAGATACTGTAATAAGTCCCGTATCCCTCTCAGGGCATGAAGTACCTCCACCACCGCGGCGTGTCCCACTCTCGCCTCAAGTCACGCAACTGCGTGGTGGACGGGCGCTTCGTCCTCAAGGTCACCGACTACGGCTACAACGAGGTGCTGGAGGCCCAGAGGTTCCCCTACGTGGAACCACCTGCAGAAGGTGAGCGGCGGAGAGGGAGAGGAGCTTGGGTTGGGGAGTGGTACTGATGACCCTCGTGGGGTTTTTGGGGGGGCGGAGGCCGTAACGCGGCGCCGTGTCCCTGCAGAGCTGCTGTGGACCGCTCCGGAGATCCTGAGAGGCTGCCAGCCAGAGCTCCACGGGACGCCGTGGGGGGACGTGTACAGCTTCGCCATCATCATGCAGGAGGTGGTGGTGAGAGGAGCCCCCTACTGCATGATGGACATGTCCTCCACAGGCAAGACGTCAACTTCACACGAAAGGCTACCACGTAGTGGGACGTTTTCAGTCAGAACACGACCCAAACGACTGCAAAGGTTCTTCTGAAGGGAGTTGAGAAGCTCTTCTTGACTTGTTCCTTTGATTTCCTCTGTACGTTAATGGTAGTGGTTCAGTCAACCCACCGCGGCGATCCAGACGCTACCTCCTGCGCTACCATAAGGTGGAAATATCTTACCGACTCTTCATCAGACTCTATGCAGACCGTGTGTTATGATACATTTGGGGCTTTGATTCAGCAACGTCTACGGCTCAAATTTTTTGATGTTGAATTTCTTTAAAATTCTGATTTCTGACAAAATACAAAAGGAAAACTACCAACATTCGTATTCATCTCAGTAAATTAGCATTTAAACGTCAGTGCGTTAGCAGGGCTTATTAGCATTTAGCTGAAACCAACAAAGGAATAAAACCCTCTGAGCGCACGTTTCTCTGCATTTCAGAGATCATAGAGAAGCTGCGTAAGCCTCCTCCGCTGTTCCGCCCCGTGGTGAGTTCGGACTTCGCTCCCCTCGAGTGCATCCAGCTGATGAAGCAGTGCTGGAACGAACAGCCGGACAAGAGGCCGCGCTTTGAGGAGATCTTTGACCAGGTAGGTGTGAAGCTACCTGGAGATGTTACGCTTTATTTAACACAACACTTGCATGGCCCCTCTAAAAAAGTCCTTATCTTTGCAACTACAAGATCTATTTGAATCATCTGAGAGTTTAAACAAGGCACCATCGGTTCCCATTGAACTGCCTCATGTACCAAACTATATACTTCACTTGTATCTTCCTAATAATGTTCAATACATCTAAATACATCTAAGTAGAAGGAAAAAAAATGTAAATAAACCATTGCTTGAAGGATAGATGCTGGCTGCAAGGATAGAAACAGAGCTGTCAATCCACTGAATGGATTCAATGTTGTGGTTAAACGGAGCGTAAACGTGTTCACGTCTCTACCACTGGGGGCAGAATGCGTGTATTTACCCCCCCCCCCCTCTCTTTAGTTTAAGAACATCAACAAAGGCAAGAAGACCAACATCATAGACTCCATGCTGAGGATGCTGGAGCAGTACTCCTCCAACCTGGAGGAGCTGATCCGGGAGCGGACGGAGGAGCTGGAGATCGAGAAGCAGAAGACGGAGAAGCTGCTGACGCAGATGCTTCCTCCGTGAGTCGAAACGAGGGGTCTCGCGCCGTGACGTCATCGCGCCGTGACGTCATCGCGCCGTGACGTCATCGCGCCGTGACGTCATCGCGCCGTGACGTCGTAGAAGAGATGACGCACGTTTGTAGCCCAACGGGAAGTCAAATCCAATGGGAAGCTTACATTGGATTTGAGATTATTGCGTAATGAAAATTATCATAATAATAACAAATGAAGAACTAGTTGAATGATGTTTATGACTCAAAGTCCACATTGTTGATGGGACGTCTTAACCGTCCCGGCAGGTCGGTGGCGGAGGTTCTGAAAGTGGGCGGGACCGTGGAGCCGGAGCACTTTGACTGCGTGTCGCTCTACTTCAGCGACATCGTGGGCTTCACCACCATCTCGGCCCACAGCGAGCCCATCGAGGTGGTCGACCTTCTCAACGACCTCTACACCATCTTCGACGCCATCATCGGAAACCACGACGTGTACAAGGTGCCTGGCTCCGCCCCCTTCATCCCCTTTTTGTTAGAGGAAGGCGCCACCGGTTCTCACCCCTTACGCTCGGCTCCAGGTGGAGACCATCGGCGACGCGTACATGGTGGCGTCTGGGGTGCCCGTCCCCAACGACAACCGCCACGCGGCGGAGATCGCCAACATGGCGCTGGACATCCTGAGCGCCGTGGGCACCTTCAAGATGAGGCACATGCCCGACGTGCCCGTCAGGATTCGGATCGGACTGCACACCGGTGAGAAGATAACAAGAACGGAACAAACGACGAGATGATGGGCATCACAACAAGTGTGTGTGTGTGTGTGTGTGTGTGTGTGTGTGTCACAGGTCCGTGTGTAGCCGGCGTGGTCGGCCTCACGATGCCTCGCTACTGTCTCTTCGGAGACACGGTGACCACCGCCTCTCGGATGGAGTCCAGCGGATTACGTAAGCACAACGAAGAACACCAGAGGACTTCAGATGTTAGAGCCCCAGAGGCTGCTGTGATGTTCTGACGGTCTGCTCTCCTGCAGCCCAGAGGATCCACATCCACCAGAGCATCGCCAGGATCCTGCAGGACCTCAACCTGGGCTACAAGCTGGAGCTGAGAGGGAAGAGAGAAGTGAAGGTCGGAGGCTTCTCTATTGGAGATACCTGCATGTGCTGGACAGTCAGTCACTGCTCTTTGTGTGTGTGTCCTCCCCAGGGGAAAGGCATGGAGGAAACCTTCTGGCTTGTGGGGAAAGACGGATTCAACAAACCTCTTCCTGTTCCTCCAGAGGTCAAATCCGGGTAAGAGCCACTTTGGTTTTCTGCTTTATTCTTCTACTCTTTTTGTTCTTCTCAAATGATCTTGAGAAACAAGTCGGGGGAATTTGCAGACACACGTTTTAAAAATGAACTTTTACCTTAACAGAAAACAAGCTTAGCTTAGTTTGTTCCACAAGATGAAAGAACATCGATCTGCTGCCCCCCCCCCCCCCCGACCCCCCCTCGTCCCAACAGGCAAATGGCCCACGGCCTGCAGATGGCTGAGATAGCCCAGTACAAGAAGGTGAAAGCCGAGAAGCAGCGACAGGAACAGCTGGCCAAGAAGAAACACTGAGGTGACGTCTCCTCTCAAAGCCTTTGGTTGCATCTCCATTTAACACCTCGGAGTTGGGAAAGAAATGCTTTTATTTTGAAAAACTAAACATCCATCACGAATCTGCAAATCTCTATTTTCTCAAGTGCTTCATCTAAAAAAATACTGTAAAATGTTGAATGGTGAGAATTGGAGGTGACTTGGTGAGGACAGAACCGAGGAGAGGACAAGAGAGGAAAGGAAAGGAAACGAGTGTGTGACATTAAAGTTCTTCCTGTGAATCAGTGATTATTTAACAGCGCCCTCTGGTGGCCAAACAGAAGATGCACTTTGTTAAAGCTGCAGATCCTAGAAACTCTACAGGATAATCTCTGCTGAGCCTCACTGAGTGTGTGTGTGTGTGTGTGTGTGTGTGTGTGTGTGTGTGTGCGCGCGTGTGTGTGTCTGTGTCTGTGTGTGTGTGCGCACGCGCGTGTGTGTGTGTGTGTCTTTCTTTACTCTGACTGTCATTACTTTTCATACAGATTCACTTTTCTTTTTCTTTTTGCGTAAATACTTTCTCATTCAACTAAACTCCCTAAATTACCTTTTTACTCCGCAGAAAAGAACCACTTCCAGACTTTTGCAGATTCGTCTGAACGTTATTTCTGAAAAGGATTGTGGGTCAGAATGAACATTTGAAAACACACAATGTGTGACGGGGTACTGAACTCCTCTGTGGCATACTGGTGGACCCTGGTAGTAGTAGTACTAATGACCCTGGTAGTACTAATGACCCTGGTAGTAGTAGTACTAATGACCCTGGTAGTAGTAGTAGTACTAATGACCCTGGTAGTAGTAGTAGTACTAATGACCCTGGTAGTACTAATGACTCTGGTAGTAGTAGTACTAATGACCCTGGTAGTACTAATGACCCTGGTAGTAGTAGTAGTACTAATGACCCTGGTAGTAGTATAGGTAACTTTCACAATGAGAATATACAGATGTGGTAGATTTATTTGAAAATGGGAATCAGTGACTTGTTGTTCTTTTTGTGAAGAAGAATTTCTTGTTTTATTATCATTGGTCTTAAAATAAGAAAGTGTTTTATTTTATCATAATTGATTTAGTTTTTCTGCTTAAGAAAAGTATGATTTTTAAGATATTTTGCCTGAGAAGGACAAAATGTTGTGTGTGTAGCTGTAAATGAGAAATGTCGTATCATTTAACGGAGCATTTATCAGGTGAAATTAACCTGTGACGTCTTTTTAACAACAAATTACACACAGAAATCCTGCATTTACTGCATGACCAATAAAAAGGCTTCTGAGCCTCAAAGGGATGTTTACTGGAGAGTGTTCCTGTGACTTATGTATGTTAGTGGGTTACAGGAAGCAGACAGAGAGACAGAGACAGAGAGACAGAGAGACAGAGACAGAGAGAGACAGAGACAGAGAGAGACAGAGAGACAGAGACAGAGAGACAGAGACAGAGAGACAGAGAGACAGAGACAGAGAGAGACAGAGAGACAGAGACAGAGAGACAGAGACAGAGAGACAGACAGGTCTCATGGCTTGAGGTGTCAGGAGGATTTGCTGTGGTATCCGGGCGGTTTGTTCGGGGGGGGGGGGCAGCATATAGATTATGAGTGATACAGAATACAGAGGAGTATATGGATGGGGGGGGGATTACAGGATGGAGAGGAGGGGGGATTAGATGAGGATTATCCGTTGGAGCGGCAGTCCGATCCGACTCATTTGTCATCATAAATGTAATTAAAGTCCAGCCCATATGGAAGCTATAAGATGTATTTATAGAACAGAACAAATAATACTGAATACACCGTATTCCGTATTTGGGTTGATCTTTAAAAATGCTTTTCTTATTCAGGAAGGTTTCACACAGAGAGCAGGGCTCCAATTTCTCACATTAAATGCATTCAAATACCTTGAAACCGCTCAACCGCTTGGCCCACCCAGACTCACGCTGCCCTGTGGGAGTCGAACCCTCCGTGACCCTGATGAAGCACCCACAAGGGAACGTAAGACAAAGGGAACCATACGGAACCATATGCGCAAAGAGCCAAAGCCCGTTCAATAACCATCTCAATGTCGTGTCACATGGTTTTGGGGAATTTAGCAACAAAGCAACTTTAAAACGGATTTTCAGAAGCATCCCAATAAATCTGCAGCTTTTGAACACTTGTTTCAGTTTCCCGCCACCTTCACAAAGCTACTGAAGCAGACCCGAAACACACAGCGCAGGTACTTCGGTCGGTTTGCATGTCGTTGTGAACTTGCAGCCGCCAGCTTTCCTTTGTGCTTCACGTGCGCGTGTGCGTGTGCCCGCGTGCGCGTGTTTCGGTTGCTGTGCTTCTTTGTTGCGACCACAATAGCGCGGTTCGTTGTGAGGCCCCGCCCCCACCGGCAGAGGGCGCTGTGCCCCGCCCACATCCGGTCAGGAGAGGAGCAACAGAGGGTCGAGAGGGTCCGTGAAGAAGGTGAAGAGTCCTCCAAACAAACACAGGAGCTCCACCACGAGACGTCACTAGATGAATGTTTATTTGTGCCATTCGGCCATCTTTAGTCAACTTCATCTCACAGCAGCTGAAAACTACAACAACGCTGGGAGAAAGATATGAAACATCAGTAATTAAACATCGAGTGAAGAACAGCTACACAAAAAGGAAATTCCTCCACCCAAACCGCTGACTTTGTGTAGGCCACTAATCCCATCACCTGGTCTGATCAGCTCATTGACAAAAACTGATTGAATCAATTTCGTTAATTGGTTTGGTGTTTATTCACAGCTGTATTTTAGTGCATTCAAACTATACACATGTATTGTCTAAAGAATGGCAAAGCAAGCAATTTAGAAGAATAAAGTTCTACATGCACAACATTGATGAGACCATCAAAAGCACAATGAATTCTTAGAGATCAATTTACAAGCTACAAGTGAGAGCTCACCTTTGGAGACATTCAAAGACAAGGAAGGAAGTGCTAATATATTATAATGTAAAAGATGAATCCATATTTTATCAGGCTATGGTCTATATTATGGTTGTTTATGCTTTTATTTTATTGATCAGCAGAATAGTTTATCTATATATAAAAGTGAAAGGTATATGTATATAAATAAATAAAACCTTTTTTCTGCTCTCCGACACCAGGGGAGACTCCTGTTGGCCTGCCTGCCGCTCTGGGATCAGCCTTTTACGTCTAAACAGTGATCGAAAGGCCTAACAAAAGACTCCAGATCAGCCCAACAGCGTCACCGACTCGGTTCCTCAACTGCTGCGCGTCATCAGGAATTGCTCACGTCAATTGACGCGCGGGCACTAATGTCCCGCAGCGATTGGTCGAGATGACCCGTCGCGGCACGCCACTCAAACCGAGGAGCCAATCTCAACGCGCGCTGGCCTCTTTGTTCCCTCCCGCCGGGTGCGTGACGCAGAGGGTCACGTGTTGTTTGTGCTGTGGCCCCATAGAGATGTGTACAGGGGGAGAAGGGAACGGAATGCTAACCATGCTAGCTAGATCCTCCCGATTATAGGACCCGCGGCTGAGCGTGGTCATGCTGCACACGGTGGCACCTATTTCGTGATGAAAGTCCGCCTTGGATAACCTCGCTTCCGGAAGGAAAAGGGACGAAGGGGACTGTGTATTTATTTTATTTTTTTAGACCGAGCAACAAGAGCCGGTTTCGGCAGGATTCGGAGCCCGTGCCGAGTGAACGTTAGCTGGCCTAGCCGGACTCGGGAGCTCGTCTCTTAAAAAAAAAAAAAAAAACAAGAAAAGAAAAAACCAGAATGGGGTCTAGGTCCACTCTGATTAGCTCGCTGCCAAAGTGACCTTTGATTGAGTTCTCCGATGGCAAATTTTACGAACTACCAGGAGGGCAAAGCGGCGATGCTGCTGGTGGAGACGCAGCAGCGGGACGTGGGGCCGAAGTCGGCGGCGGCGAACGGAGACGGGGAACCCCCGTCCCCGGTAATCAACCTCGGCGGCGGCGGCTTGCGCTTCCATCAACATTTACCGCCCTCCAACCCGCTCCACCACCACCACCACCTCCTCCTCCACCAACAACCGCCAAAGGATCCACCGCATCACCACCAGCTGGCCCCGCAGCAGCAGCAGCAGCAGCATCTTTCCGGGGAGAACAGCGCCGAGTCGCCGGGAAGGAGAGCCTCCCCCTCGCCGCTCAGCCAGGCGCCAGCCGCCGAGGACCAAGCGGCCAGCAGCGGCGGCAGCAGCGGCGGCGGCCATGTATACGCGGCAGCGAGCGTCGCCGGCCCCTCGGACGCCGTGGACGACATTCGCAAGTGCGGCTACCTGCGGAAGCAGAAACACGGACACAAGCGGTTCTTCGTGCTGCGGGCCGCCAGCCACCTCGGCCCCAGCCGCCTGGAGTACTACGACAGCGAGAAGAAATTCCGGAGCAGCCGCCGCGCCGCCGCCGCCGCCCCGGCAGCGGCCTCGAGCGGCGGCGGCGGCGCGCCGGGCGCCGCCTCCCCTCCCAAGAGGGTCATTTACCTCTACCAGTGCTTCACGGTGAACAAGAGGGCGGATTCCAAAAACAAGCACCTCATCGCGCTGTACACCAAGGACGAGTACTTCGCCATCGTGGCGGAGAACGAGCCGGAGCAGGAGGACTGGTACGTGGCGGTCAGCGAGCTGATGAGCGAGGGCAAGAAGGGGCACGTGGACTCCGACGACCTGGACGACGGGTACGGGACGGTCACGCCTGGCACGGTGTTCAAGGAGGTGTGGCAGGTGAACGTGAAGCCCAAAGGGCTGGGGCAGACGAAAAACCTCACCGGCGTTCACCGGCTGTGCCTCTCCACCAAAACCGTTCACCTGGTGAAGTTGAACTCGGAGACCCCCTGTGTCAACCTGCAGCTCATGAACATCCGGCGCTGCGGACACTCGGAGAGCTTCTTCTTCATCGAGGTGGGGCGCTCCTCCTCCATCGGGCCCGGCGAGATATGGATGCAGGTGGACGACTCCGTGGTGGCCCAGAACATGCACGAGACCATCTTGGAGACGATGAAGGCCCTGAAGGCTTTCGCCGAGTTTCGGCCCCGCAGCAAGAGCCAGTCGTCGGGGTCCAACCCCATGCCGTTCATCACCACGCGGCGCCACCTGGGCAACCTGCCGCCGAGCCAGACGGGGCTGCAGCGGCGGTCCCGGACGGAGTCGGTCGTGGGCACGCCGCCGTCGAGCAAGAGCTCCGGAGCCAGCGGGTATCGCTTCAGGACGTCTAGCGAGGGGGAGGGGACGATGAACCGCCCCTTCCGCTCCGCCACGGGGAGCCTGGTGCACCTCAACACCACGCGGGCCCCCCACGGGCGCCAGGATGGCGGCGGGGGCGCGGTCGCCACAGGAAACGCCGGCACGAGCACGGGCGCCGGCCGCTACGTCAGAGCCGTCGCCGGGGTGGCGTCCGCCTACCACGCCCGCTCGGCCTCGCTGCCGGTGTCCCACTTCCCCTCCACCACCAGCCCGGTGAGCGTGTCCTCCAGCAGCGGCCACGGCTCCGTCTCGGACACGCTCACCCGCCCGTCCAGCGCCTCCATATGCGGCTCCCCGTCCGACGGCGGCTTCAACTCCTCCGACGAGTACGGGTCCAGCCCCGGCGACTTCCGCTACTTCCGGGTGCGGAGCAACACGCCGGACTCCCTCGGCAACACGCCGCCCATCAGAGAGGAGAACTGCCTGAACGACTACATGGCCATGGGCTGGAACCGGGAGGTCTTCAGCACCAGCGGCGGCGGCGACGCGCCGCGGGACGAGAGCACGTCCACCACGGAGGACGAGCGCTATCCGTCCTCCTCGTCGTCCCTGAGGAGACGGGCGCACTCCTTCTCCAGGACGGTCGGCGGCCTGACCGGCGGCTCCGGGGTGGCGGTCTACCAGAAGATGACCCAGACGCACTTGTCGCTGGAGGAGGGGTCGGACGCGGCGCTGCCGTTTGGCGGCGGGCTGCTCCGCGGCGGGCCGTCCTCCTCCTCTTCCTCGCTGCGCTCCGACTACAGCTCCTGCTCGGAGCACAGCCAGCAGAGCCGCCCCTCCACCCTCCCCCGGACGGAGGCCGGCGGCGAGCGCCCCCTCCTCTCCTCCTCCGCCAGGGAAGACAGCGGCTACATGCCCATGTTATGTGGCGTGGCGCCCGCGTCGCCTCGGGACACGCCCCCCGACTACATGCCTATGCAGCCCGGCTCCTACGCTCCCCCCGTCTCCCATTCCCCCCAGTTCCACAGTCCGGCCCTCGGCCCCCGTTCGGCCCCCCACCAACCGCCCCCCTCCCAAACCTCCGCCGACGCCCACGGCTACATGATGATGCTCCCGGGGCGCGGCGGCTGCTCGCCCTCCCGCAGCCCCCACGCCGCGGCCGACAGCATAGCGGAGAGGCCCGAGAACGGGGAGTACATGGACATGTCGTGCTGCGGCGGCGGGCACAAGGCCTCCGACGAGGGGAGCGGCGGGTACCTCACGCCCGAGGGCCCCCCCAAGTCGTACAGCCCTTACTTCTCCCTCCCTCGCTCCTACAAAGCCCCCACCAGAGATGAGCGAGCGTACGCCGACTACGTTCCCATGAGCTCGCCCGCCAAGCCCGTCTATTCGTCTGTGGCAACGGCGTCCGCGTCGACAGCGGAGGAGAGGACGGGCAGCAGCGCTTCAGCTCCTTCTCACCCCCCCCCGCCCTACGGGGCTCACCACGCCACCGCTGCAATGGCCGACCAACACGCCGCGAGGCCCAACCGCCTCCCCCTGGGCAGGAGGAGTCTCCACGGCCCCCCGCGGGCCGGTGAGGCGCCGGCCGCCGGCTCATCCGAGGGGCCCTCCAGCCCCGGGGAGTACATCAACATCGAGTTCGGGGATCACTACCCCCACCAGCAGCAGCCCCCCGCCTATCCGCTCTCGTCCCAGGACGACGCCCCCTGCCTGGACCGCCGCCACTCCCCCCACCAGGACTACATGAGCGTGGACGTGGCGGCGGGCCAGCGAGACGGCGCCGGGTGTCTGGGCAAACAGCCGTCCCCCCGACCCAGCCTGGTCGCCCCCTGGAACCCCCCCAGCTACATCCGCCCCCTGGCCGCCAACCCCGGGGCGCCGGCCTCCCCCGGAGGTCACTGGAGGTCGATGGGGGACGACTACACGGACATGACGTTCAACCTCAGCAGGGGGGAGCAGACGCAAGCGAGCCCCACGGCCGTGCTGCAGCACCTCTGCGTGATGGAGGGCCGCTACGGCCACGCCCCCCCCGCCTCCCCCCCCTCCGCTTCTCCCCCGCCGGCGCCACAGCCGGAGCCCAAGGTGGTCCGCGCCGACCCCCAAGGCCGGAGGAGGCACAGCTCGGAGACCTTCTCCTCCACGTCCTCCGCCACCTCGACCCCCTCCGCAGGAGGAGGAGGCCCCCCCCCCTCGTCCGCCCACCCGACGCAAGCCGACCCCGCGGCCCCCAGCGGTTCGTACCTATCGGAAGGTCCTGTGTCCAGGTGGGCCAGCTCGGCGTCTTTTGACAGCACGTGGGTGTCCATGGAGGGTCTGGGGGACTTGCCGCCCCCCCACCCCCCGGTCAGAGCCATGCAAATGGGCCCGGCCGGCGTGACCCCCCCCTCCTCGGGGGCCAGCAGGATGTGCAGGAACATATCGGTGGGCTACCAGAACGGGCTGAACTACATCGCCCTGGAGCTGAGGGACGACGGGAGCGGCGGGGGGGGGGGGCGCCGGCACCAACGCGAGCTCGGCGGCGGCGGCGGAGAACGGCGCCTACGCCAGCATAGACTTCACCATCTCTGACCGCGTCACCACGACAACGGAGGGTGAGTGCCTCCGACACTTTAACTTTAATAATCCTATTTTCACACAGCAGGGGGGGGGGGGGAAGCACATCAACTTCACCTCTCAGCTGGTGCACCCACCTGGAGCCTTGACGGGGGGGGGGGGGGGGGATTCGATCCAGCTGTCAAGGAAATGAAGCGATAAATATGAAAGAAATACCAGAATTCCTTTCACATTCAGTGTGTTGTGCCTAATGATTCGACTGGTTTCCATGGAGACGCTGGACCGCTGTATTGACCTTCCAAAACCCAAAGAGGCTCCGTTTAGATTCCAGATGAATTGTTACTGATTGAAGGCGCCATTACGCTGCCCCCCCCCCCCCCAGGGTGATCAGGGTTAGTGGGAGAAGCCACTGAAGTGCCCCCCCCCCCCTGCCCCCCCCAGGTCTATATTTACGGATCTATTTCCAGACCCAACGTGGATTTATGGGGTTGGAGGCTCGTAACTGGACCCAGTGTGTGATGCATACCCCCCCCCCCCCCCCCCCCGCCCAGAACCACATATACATATTGCCACAGATGGTGGAATTATTAACCATCATGTGATCAGTTGTCTGCTGTTCCCGTTTTATCAGAGACGTTTGAGGTGCCCCCCCCCCCCCCCCCCCCCCCCCCCCCCCCCCCCGTCTTTCATTGTGAAGTTTCTTTGTGCCTTTAGATCCATTCAATCTTTTCAAAATAAAATCCCGTCGTCACAGGAACAAGTTAAGTCTCCTTAGTGTTTTTGAGTTTTATTTTGGCGGGGAACAATGTGGAACAGGAAGTGTTTCTCTTCCTCTTGTTGTCACATCTCCTTTGGGGTTGCCGGGTTTGCTTCACCCCCCCCCTATTTGTTGGTGTGTTGAGCTGTGCTGAGTCTGTGCATCGTGCCCCCCCCCCACAGCGCCTGTATTGTAGCCCGTTGCTCACATTGTAGCGTCACACAAAAGCCCCCCGCTCTCTGTGGAAGGACACAGCTGGACGCCGGCCATCAACGGGGGTCATTCAGGGCCTCCCCCCCCCCCCCCCCCGCCCAAAAACGTGATATTTGAGCATTCGTTTGAAGATAAACTCTTTGTCTCTTTTCTCCCTCAGACTGACGGCTTGCTGGAGGTTCCCCTCTTCCTCCTCCTCCCCCCTCTTCATCATCTCTACTACTTGACTCTGCCTGAGGCCTTCAGGCCCCTCCCCCTCAGCCGCCACCGCCGTTGACCTCTGACCTCTTCAGTCTCTTCAGAAACGGAGTGGATTTATGGAAGTGTATGTCCTCGTTTCTTTTTCTTCTTTGTGTGTTTTTTATATGCATATCTTTGTTCGGTTTCATTTTTTTATCACAATGGATGCTGGCAGTGGGCTGTATATTTTTTGGGGAGGGGGGGCTTCTCCATACGGTATTAAAAAGGGAGGCTGGGTACAAAGAAAAGGCATTATGTTACAAGTCCTTCCTCCACGGTACCAAACAGCTGGAGGACACTATGTACTTTTATTTTTTTAATGGATTACTCCCTCGGTACAACATTGATTATTTATTTGTTGCAATAGGTACAAAATACTCGGATACATTTCTTGGGTCGACTCCTGCAGGCCGCTCCGTGTTTTAAAGGGATAGTTCAACCTTTTTATCTTATTTTAGCCACTTGGCAGAAACGAAGCGATCCGATGGAGGCTACGTTAGCCTCGTTAGCTCGTTTAATGGTTACCATTCATCCACCAATTGCTGGAGCGTCGTTGCTCATCCTCCCCCCCCCTCCCCCCACCCCCCCTCCTCTGAGAAAATGCTAAGCTAACTAGCAGCGTGGACCTTCTCGTCCAGCAGAACTATCCCTTGAAGATGAATAAACCAGTAATGGAAGCGGCCTGCAGGGGACTAAGCTCCTCGGGCGCGTCTCAGTTTTACCTCACAAGGTCCGTCGCACAATTCAGGTGAGCGAGGGACAGCAGCAGCAGACACACACACACACACACACAGACACACATACACACACGCGCACACACACATGCAAGCACAGGCACACACATGCAATGCTGTGAAAGCTAAAAAAGCACAAAATACAAACATCAACACTGGGATGCAAACACTAGGACTGACGCACACACACACACACACACACACACACGCAGCAGGTCATGTGTAGGGGGGGCGGCGCTGGGCTCCCATTCGGGCTCTTTGTCAGCGGGTGTTGGTGACGCAAAGAGGTTTCCAGTAACCAGAGCTGCAGGTGCAGCGCGCTGCTCACACACACACACACACACACACACACACACACACACACACTCTTGTACGCCTTCATTTAACATTTGTACTCCGTGCTCATAAAAACACTTTATTTTTGGTGGTGCAGCAGTCCGAATGCTATTTTTTTTACTTTATTGAATAAAAGATTCATAAAGAGGCGTTGAGCTTCTGTTACTTTCTTTCATCTGACGACGTCGTCTCGTAGCCCCTCTCGGGTCGTCCGGGGGGGGGGAGACACAAAAACAACCTTTGAGCCCATAACATTTCACATCCCCCCCCCCCCCCCCACTAAAGGGACAGGTATATTTTAGATTTGGTACTTTACAAACATTTGGCGATTACATTTTTTTCTTTTGTTGCTTTACTTTTTTTTTTCTTGAACGGTTCACTAAACGACGTTGGATCTCGATGCCTCCGTTTGTTTGAATTATTCCTCTTGAGATAAAAAGGCCGAATGTTTTGTGACTGAATTCACAAAGAATCTTTATTTTGGCAACGATTCGACCCATAAAAGTCCAGTGATGTTGTTTAGTGATGAAGGAGCTGCATCCTTATGCAAACTATGGTTTCTGTCTTCCTCTGATCTGTTGGTTCTTTTTGTATTCTAGTTTACAGATGGGGGGGGGGGGGGTTAAAGCATCCTTTTCTTAATGTAAAATGAAGCATTAGTAGTATTTTTTTCCGTTTTCTTACAAAGGCATTTTGCAGTTATTTGTATAAAGAAATGGGTCACGACCTCTGCCCCACGTTTATTTTTTTGTAACTATATTACAGTTTATTTGCTGCTGTGTAGTAACAAGTTAACGGTTGAAGACGATGCCCCCCCCCCCCGACCCCCCCTCCAAAGAGGATGAACAAAGTGAGCGTCTCCTCATGTAAATACTTGAAAATCTCAAGTCCTTGCTTTTTTTTCTGTTTCCCTGGCGCCCCCCCCCCCCCATCCTGATTGGTTGTACTTCTTTCTGGGGGGGGGGGGGGGTACACAGAGGTGTTTTGAGCATCAGCATAGTGTTTATATTTATCAAGAGTTTTTTGCTTTCGATAGCGCTATTGCAATAAAAATGTGTTCATGTAACCGCAGCCGCCTCCGTGTGTGTTTACTGTCGTCAGTACACAGAGTGTGTACTTTATACTTTGTACTTTGTACTTCTACTACACATTTTCCTTCAAATATTTAGTCTTTATTTCCTAAACTTTCTGAGGCAGAGAAGTTTGCAGGATGATGTCATTCAGTCGTTCATCAACGCAGCGAAGGGAACCTTTCTGGGGCCACGAGGCCCTCAACAGGTGAGGCGGTGACCCCCCCCGCCCTCCCCCTCCGTGTCCCAAAGTCCACCCGTCAAAACAACCTCAAAGTCCGGTTTGGTCGGGGGGGGGGTTTGTTTCACAGCTTTTTTTGGCTTCTTTTTGGAGACAAACACGAGTTTTCCTCCCACTTTAAGGAGGTGTGTGACATGCGTCACTGCCCCCCCACAGCAGCGCCTTCACAGTCACGCCGCTGTTGGCCAGATGAGGGACGGATGAAGCCGTCTTGGACCCCACGGGACGCATCGCTGTGTTTCAGCAGCACGAGGAAACGCGGGAGAGCTTTCGGGTTTGAGGACTGGATCCAGTAAAAGTCTCCTTAATGACTGGATGAAAAGGGGTCAGTGAACGCATCACGTGAGTCTGAGGACGTCAGCAACAAACTATTCTCATGTCTTCTGTTACTCTATTTATTTATGTAACTGGCAGGGGCCCAACAATGGGGGGGTCCCATCATTTAGTTGAGTGCAACAAATAACTTCCCTTAAGGTCAGAAGAGTAAAACCTTTCAGGGTGGAGGGAGCATCGAGGTCATCGAGGTCATCGAGGTCCTTCCAGCAGTCATTTGTACAGATGTTGAGTTCTTCAGATGTTCTTCACGAGGACCACGTCCAAGCTGCTGCTGAACAATGTGGTGCATTTAGCATCTGTGGGTTTGGAGGTGGAAGGAGAGTGGTATTGGTTTTAGGCCCAATCCCAATTACCCCCCCCCCCCCCCAGAGAAACCCTCTTATAGCCCAAACAAGCTGGGCCTCTCCGCCTGTTTCTGCCCAACATGGCCGCCGCTGGACCGGCTCACGCCATCGGTGGAGAACCTGCTGACCAGGGGGGGGGGGGGGGGCATTTCAACACCAGCATGTGACCCCCCCGGGTTTTGTTACTGATGGACTTCTCGTCTTCCACGTCTCCCAGCGGGGGGGGGGGGGGGTTCGACCTCGTTGGCGCTCCATCTGTCTTTGGAGAGAAAGGCCGACGCCTCCTTCTGATCCTGGAGGGTTTTCCTATTTAGGAAGCAGGCCAGGTCCACTTTCCAGGAACATGGCGGGGGGGGGGGGGATTGAGGCTTAACACTGCCACCAGCATTGTGATACAGCGAGAGGGGGGGGGGGGGTCTTTCCAGGAACCAGCAGCTGAGGAGACCTTTGTTCTTTAAGGCTCCACAGCTTCTCCTCCTCCTTCCACCTGCTGAGGACCACGATTAATGCTTCTATGTAAGAAATATCCTTTTCATCTTGTTTTAAAGCACACAGCGGTTATCAGAATATATGGATGCATTTTTTAAACGGATCCTCCTGGTTCTGCTGATTGGGTCTGACTGTGTGGTGTGGTGCTGCCCCCTGCTGGGAGGGCCCTGTATTAACCCCCCCGAGGAATGCGGATGGACCCTTAAATCAGGATCCATGTTCACAAGGAGGAATCCACAACAGACACAAAGAGGAAAAAGGAGGCGTGAAGTTTAAAAGACGTTTTACTTCCAGTCGAAGGAGAGCAGGTCATCAGGAACAACACACAGGTCACATGACACGTAATAAATAAAACATGCGTCAGTGGTAAAATTATTCATCAATAAAACCACATTAAACTGTTTTTATTTTGAAGGGCAAGAAAAAGACTCTTTATCCACCTTCATGGTTAAAAACACTTAAACTGCACTGGAGACCCATGTGACCCAACGCTTTAAGAATAAAGTGAAATAAAGTAAACAGGGCCTCCACAACATGACGTTAAATGTTGCCCTCTTTGTTTGTACATTCCTTCCCCCAATGGGGGGGCGCTGGTTGGTGCATTCTATTTTTTAAATGGCAGAGGAACAAAACAAGCGCTCCCTGTTGAGCCACAATACAAGAAACAAAGGAAATAACAGATCAACTGCATTTCAAACAAGCTAAACATTTACAGTGTTGGAACCTGTTCATATTTTACAGAACAGCTGGTCCCCCCCCCCCCCACTTCATTCTGACCTTTAATTTCAAGTCGTCTTATTTTACAAAGGACACAAATATAAAAAGCAGCAACGTTCCCTTCATGAAATCTGCACATCATCAATATTTGTGAAAAATGAACCTTCCAACCAGCTGAGACCTGAATGAGAGAAACACTATAAAAGCCCTCTGAAATAAGGCATCTGGGGGGGGGGGGGGGCGGGGGGGCTCATAATCGACCTTCCAGATGATGATGTAACATTCAAACTTCTGCTTCCTCTAGTTTTCTGCCAGTGAGAGATGCTTCTCACGTGAAGATGAAATGTAAAAATATAGAAATGCGTGGAGGCGAGAATCAGCCTTTAAACCTCCAATCCTTTTTGGTCTCCTCACTACCCCCCCCCCCCCCCCCTCTCTATCGCTATGGAAATGAGCAGAATACGGAGAAGTGCACTCTGTGTGATCTTTAAGTAAATAAATATCTGTAAAAATGCTTCCATAACATTCCATAAACACTCTGATCTGGAACCATCTGGTCTCCTGACAGTCCTTTGGGTGAAGAGGGAACCGTGAAAGGCTCCTCAGAAGCAACTGGTTCCACTCTTTACTGTAAATAACTCACGAGTCCCCTCAAAAGATGCTTCGTTAAAACATGTGGCCGAGATGAATGTGACTTTTGGTTCTTTGTTATTTTGGTCCTTCGGTCGCAACAAAGGGAGGACGGAGGGACATAGTAGTGCAATTCAACGCCTTGAGTTCTCCTCCAAGTTTAGTATTTACACACACACACACACACACACACACACACACACACACACACTGTCCTCTCACGCTCACACGAAAACCATTTTCCTCGCGCTGCGTTGCCCTCACGGTCAAAGGTCAGACGTCGTAGTCGGGGAGGGCCGAGTAAATGATGCCGCCGGCGGCGGGGGGCTGGAGTGGAGGGGGAGGAGCCAGAGAAAGACCGAACCTGGTGGGATTCAAACACACGAAGACGATCCAGGAGATGTGAAATCAAGCAGTGGTCAGTTAAATTGTGCATCTCTGAGCCTTCAGAACCAGCCATGTGGTTTCTCCTTCTGTCTCAGCCCCCCCCCCCCCCTCAGTGTGACTCTCAACCGATCCACCGGAGAGAAACAGACGCTACCCACCTCTTCCAAAAACCTCCCTGAGCAGGGCCAGCTTGGGCTTGCGGGTGTGGGGGGGTTGGTGAGGCAGCGGAGGGGAGGAGGGTGACGAGGATGAAGAGCCTCTGTCCTTCTTCATCAGTCCTGTTCTTCATCTGCTCGATGGGGGTCTCGTCCGTGACGATGGAGACCAGCTGGGGGGAAGAGGGCGGAGTCACAATCCCTTCATTGGAGTTCCTACGTCTCCCAGAAGGCCTTTTGACACCCCCCCCCCAAATAGTGTAGGGTATCGTACGTCTGGGGCTTTATTGTGAAAGGTAACCGGAGGAGCCTCCTGGTGCGATTGTCCCCACGATGAAGGTAAAGTACCTGATCGTAGAAGATGACCACGACGAACACGCCGAACAGCACCGACTCACCAGCAGGATGATGTAGTGGGCGCTGCGGGGGGGGGGGGGGGGAAGAAGAGACGACCAATCACAATCCACCCACCAGCGCAACCCGCCTCCGTCGGGTACTTTTAAAAAAAAGAAACCATGGTTTGTTCCCCCCGTCAGTCGTGACTCACACGATCAGGTGCTTGCTGGGCGACTCCTCCTCCCCCCCCCCTCCGGCGTCGCCTCCCTCTCGTTCCTTATCCGCCAAACCCAGGAAGACACCACCAGCACCAGCGAGTACAGGCTGGCCACACCTGGAGGGGGGGGGGGGGGGAGACCCAGATGTTTTACTTCAAGCTACTGAAAAGGGGGGGGGGCTTTAGCTTTAGTGACGAGAGCTGAAGTCTCTGAGCCACAGGTTTACCCATTATATTATAAATATATATACATATATATACATATATATATATGTATATATATGTATATGTACATATATATACACATATATGTATATATATATACATATATATACACATATATGTATATATATGTGTATATACATATATATATGTATATATATGTACATATATATACATATATGGTTATATATACATATATATCTATTAATATATATATATATATATATATATATCTATTTATATTTATATATATACATATATATACATATATATATGTATATATGTGTATATATAAACAATCAGTGACCTCACCGGTGTAGAAGAGGAACTGGATGAAATACTTCTGGTTGAGCTCCCCGACGCAGTTATTGATCCTAAGAACAAACAAAGAAACGAGTGAGAAGAGACCGGAGAGGGTGTGTGTGTGTGTGTGTGTGTGTGTGTGTGTGTGTGTGTGTGTGTGTGTGTGTGTGTCCTCACCAGGGGCAGTGGTGGTCCATGCGGCGCACACACCTCTGGCAGACGCGGCAGTGGTGCGCTCTGGGAGGCCGGTAGGTCTCACAGCGGCTGCACACCGTCCAGCCTTCGCAGCCCTGGAAGACACAAAGACAACGTCGCACAAACAACAACAACACAACAGCACAGCTTCATTCGTTCAGCATTGTGGTCCTCCGCTCCGGCAGAGGTGGAGGAAAGTCCTCAAATGGCCTCCTAGCCTCCTTTCCTCACCACCTCTCCTTGGTTATACAAATTAGTGAGAGTTAATATCTCACGTCACATGAGCTACAGCGAGACCAAGAAACAACATGGTCAGTATATATTTAAGAAATGATGATCAGCATCAAAAAACTCAGTCCAAACAGGAAGCTGCAGACTCACCCGCTCGTTGATGCGCGTCGACTGGGAGCGCAGGTCTGAGAAGTCCATGGCGGTCTCAGGGAGGGGCACCATGCCTGCACCACAACACTCGCATTAAATACAAAAACACAGGGACACACTTCCTACGCCGGCCCCGACACCTGAACGCACCGCGGCTTGGCCTTAAACCGCATCCAGAAAGACATCTACAGACTATTTGTCATATGTGTGCTGCAGATAAAGGAAAGACACACACACACACACACACACACACACACACACTCACACATGCTCACTGACCGGGGTCGGAGAAGACGGCCTTGGCGTGGCAGGCCAGCAGCAGCAGCAGGATCAGGTTGAACACGGACCCGTGCAGGGAGCACCACACGCTGTCAGAGGGTCACATGATGCACATCAGCTTGTTTACTCCCAACAGTTATTTGTTATTAGTTCATTGATCCATGTCTATCGGTCTATAAACTACAAACAATCTACTTTTTCCTTTGGTCAAAACTAGTGAAAAGCACATTGTATGAGGGATTCATGCATGTAGCTGTATTTAGAAACGTTACTGTTTATTCCTGCAATGCTGCCACTTATAAAGACTTTATCCACACGGTTAATCTCTTTATCAAATATTTACTTTTATGTTATCTCTTTTTAGAATATTTCTATGTATTTAATTTATTTTGAATTCACTTTAAAAAAAAGAATTCTGTTGTTTCTTTACTTCATTGTGTACGATAAGTGTTTTTAAAATTCAAGTTGATAATGTTAACATCATTATCAACTGAATATAATTATTTTGATTATTTTAACACATTTAGCCGATGGATGTTTCATTACTGTATTTATAATATGTGATGTGAACGATACAACTTTAAAGTAGTCCTGGTAAAAATGTGACAATAAAGCATCGTTACAACCACCCACACGAATACACGTAAATACGTGCTGACGTCATTAACGCGTTGCGTATCAATACAGAAGAGAAAAGGGAGCGCGAGGAGCCGTCAGTCAAGCTGTCAGCTGAACGGAGAAGCAGCCGCCATGTCCGTTTTTAAACGGTTCACGCGGCGCAAGAACACGCAGCACTGACCTGTCCGAGTAGGCGGGGATGAGGACATACTGAACGACCACGTAGTCCGCGTAAAACACGCTGAAATAGGTTAAAAGCAGACAGATAACGCCGCAGGGGTCTCGCCTACAGCGAACGAACGCCATCTTCCGCCGGGCTCCGCCCACTGGGTCCAATCCCGCTTCCGTGTTACGTCACGTCAAAAATCCGCGTCCAATGCCGCGTTCCGGGGCCGTGGGAAATAAATGAAGCTCTCAAAGGGCCAGTTGACTTAATTAAAAAATCTATAAACCCCACCCACCCCCCGAAAAAAAACCCATTTTATAATCTGATCGAATATGTTGTGTTACACTGTCAGAAGTCTAAAACACGAATTATGTATTTTTGAAGATAATTTAACAAAATATACATGTGTGTATATACAATAACAATGTACTTTAATGTATATTAGTATAGGTATTTTCAGGATACATATAAATCTCTTTCAGGTGATGCTAGCATTGCAGCACAAGGAGGCAGCAGACCTCCTGGTGTCTGGAGTTGACATTTACGTACTTTATGGCTCCTCCCCTGAAGTAGGCAGCACCTCGTCATCGTTTGCTCAACACTTCTTCGTGTGTTTCTTCTTCAGACTCCCACAGGTCCTGCTGCTACTTTGTTCCTCTTTCTTTCTCTGCAAAACAAACACCGCCCTATTTTTTTAAATCGCCTCTCGGATTTACCGCGTGCGCTTTCGTCGTCGAAGTTGTACCTTTTCTTTGTTGGGGGGCCGGGGGGGTATTATTTTGAATTCAGTTGGAAGGGGAGGTAGAAAGGACGCACTAGGAAGGAGGAGAAGGAGGAGTAGAAGTAGGAGAGGAGCAGCCCGACCTGGAGGAGCAGAAGGTCGGCCCTCGGAGTCGCCATGGAGGTTCCCGGTATGCAGGTGAGCGGACTCAGGTGCTCGGGCCCGGGCGCAGCTTCCGGAAGTGGAGCCGCGAGGCGTTTTCAGCTGTGGAGCTTTGATGCGCGTGTTGTTGGAGAAGCTAGTTACGTAACATTCTTAGTTAATAGTGTACTAATACTCCTTAAGGTACTGCGAGTGCGACTCTAATACTACACACGGGAGGCTCTCGGGACGTTCCGCTGTTAACGTCTGGGAAAAAGTACCCGCAGTACTCCTGAAGTACTCTACACTAAGTTTACGAGTATCTGTGATACTCCTGAAGTACTTCAAAAACTACTTAATACTACCAACTCAGCTTACAGTTCATTAGGCTACACTTCTAATAATACTCTACATGTGTCATTAGTACTCTAAACTGAGTTCATGTTGACATTACGTTGTATTAATACTAATAATACTCTACATGTGACATTAGTACTCTAAACTGAGTTTATGTTGTATTAATGCTCCTAAAGTTACGTCACATGTGACTTTAATACCATATACCATACCATATAATATGTCTCTTATTAGAGTACCATAATTGTGACTCATCCATATTTACTTCATAGTGTCTTTCTCAGTTGTATTTCTCTTGGGTAATGGATGCTGATGGGACTGGATGGATGAGTGGGGACATGTAGTATTATTGCTAGTAGTGGGTGTTGTACAGTCGTCTTCTTGTTCATAAGGTGTTGTTTGTTTGCCATGTCGAGGTCACACTGACGTTGCAGATATAAAACATTCCCGTCTTGGCTGGTTGTGTGTTGAACCGCAGACTGACGTCTCAGTGGTTCGTGTGTGATTCACATCCCTAAATATCCCCTCTGACTCGCTGTGTCTGAGCGCTCATTTCAGGCTCATCTCTTACCTGATGCTCCTCTAGTCACCGCTTTCACTTTGGATCCACGCTGAAGACCCGGCGTGTCTTCCGGGAATCGAGCCTGCGACCCCGCCCTCGGGCCTCCCGTCAGGCCGGCTCTCAGGTGTGTCTACCTGTGGGACTTGTCGGCGGGCGGGGCGCTAGTGGTGCCGAAAGGCTTGTTAAGCACACACAGCTGACACCACGGCGCCAGATACACATACATATATATATATATGTATGTGTATATATGTATGTGTGTGTGTAAACGTGGCCGATCGCTCGCCATCGATGCTTCTCCTGATGTCGTCTCCACGGCGACGCGGTTATTTACAACCCTCCTCACAGTTTGGAATAAAGCGCTTATTGTTCCTCGCCTTGTGCCTCGGGATCACGTCCTTCTTGTCGCGACTCTCTTCAGGGTTTCCCACGGTGTAATTAAAGTTCCTTCCCTCCCTCCCAAACTGCACAATGGCTGATTAAACTTTCACCAACGTTCAGCCAGAGACGTCTTCCATCCCATGGAGGTCCATCGAGGACGCAGAGCGAGTCCCGTGGGGTCCGTAACGAGTAATGTGTGCAGAGTTCTTTTATTTTCTGAGTGATGTTCAGGTTTTTGCGCAGTAGGGGTCCAAATTGGCCTGTTGGTTTTATTACAGCAGCTCTTCTAAAAGGCCTCATTGTTATTTCCAGCCAGCTCTGAAGTGTCAATCATCACAAACGCGCCCGTCCACGCTGTTTCTGCACGACTCTGTGTTTGTGTTGATTTAATAAGTATTTGCTTGGAGCTGGTGTCAGGAAGTCAAACTGCTCATAAGTCCTTCTGTGTCGCCTCATTCATGTCGCTGTGCGTTTCCTCCTTTTAACGCCTGGATTCATTCGAGTTTCTCACAAAGTGGCTGCTTAGAGGCCCTCGAACATCTGTCCTCTGCAGCTGATCCCACACGGCTGAGACTTTTATTGCTTAAATCGAGACCTTTTAACACTTCCTGGTCCACGCGGTCAGTTACGCCTTTTCACTGCCGCTTATCGTTCTCTTATTACACCCCCCCCCCCCCCCCCTTGATGGTGCAAGGGCTATTTTTAGTTGCAGGGAAATCAAGGTTTCTTCTCTGTTTCTATTGGCTGGGGTTTGTGTGTGATTTTATTGCCACATACCTGCAGATTCATAATATTATTTTCCGTTGGAGTTGCACAACCTTCACCCCCCCCCCCCCCCCACCCCGGGCTGCTGGGGTAGAAGCGGTTCGTTGGGCTTCTGCCTTCGGCGATGAGTCGGTTTGAATCAGGTTTTTTTAATTTCTTCACATACTGGTTTGTTTACATTTTCCAAGTCTTTTTATTTGTTCTTGTGATTTATTGACTGCAGCTTCGATAGCGAGTCGCTTCGAGTCCTTTCAATGAGACTGAAGTCGTGCTAAGCTACGCTAGCCGGCGCCTGGCTGCAGCTTCATATCTGGCTCGTGGATTTCCAAAGCCGAGCGTGAAACAGGAAGCGCGCGGAGGCCGTTTCTGAGAACGCTGTTTGTACTTCCTGCTGCAGCAGCTGTGACCTTTGACCTCCCCCCGGGTTGGATATTTGGACAGCACTTGAAAACATGGATCCGTCTCGCTCACTCAATCGCTCTGCGTTTCCACAGAGCAGTCCAGCTTTTCCTCAATGTTTGCACGTTGCCTTCACTGACCTCCTGAAGTTTAATTCTACCCTCAAACAAATAAATAATATTGAAACATTTGAAGTCAATTTACTTGTAATCTGCGAATTCTCTTTTTTTTTCGTGGCGCCCTCAATTCAATTTCTGTTGTGTAGAACCCAAACTTTTACTTAAGCTCTGGACAAACAATTAAATCAATACATATTTAATTAGTGCAAGAAATAAACACCATGCTAGGAAAGGAGCTTTATTGTGATATTAAGCTTCCTGCTCCTCCTCGTGGAGACCTGAGGTCTTATCAGAAGATCCGTGACCTCCGTTAAACACAAACGGCTCCTTCTAACATCTGGAAAGTGCTTTTGTTGCGTAACTCTCATCCAGTGGTCAGGTTAGAGATTCCCAGACTGCGCGTCTAACAGGATTTATTCATTATGAAGCTTCAGTGAAACATTGACTCCTCCAGGGAACAAACACCGAATGGATCTACAACACAATGATTTATGGAAAGTTGAATGTTTCACTGCAGACAGGAACCTCTGGGCTTCACCTGGGTGCCTCTTTAATATTAATCATTTAGTCAAATGTTCCCCATATTTTTTAAGTGTTTTGGTTTAAAATGTATTTCCAGTCAAATAAATGCAGCTGCTGCAGATATTAAAGTTCGATACACTTGTCTCTAAGTAGAATGAAACCATGTATTAACTTGGATTGAGACCATAAACTCATGTTTACGATGGAACTGAGGTAATAAAGTCATTCCCCCATAGACTTCTATTGCATCATAACTACCACTAGTTTGTAATAAATGTTCAAGGACTTTGTCCCATTAAAAAAACAGACATTAGACGAAGGTTGTCACCAAATCAAAATTATGACTTTGATAATAACCTGCCAAAATATTACGATACCCGATACTTTGGACTACGAAACCACAAATAAGATACTAGAATATTTATCTATGATCGTAATAAATAAATAGAACTCCTAACAAATGTCATTCATATTAGTATTAGATATGAATGAAAGCGACATAGTAAAGTCACAGCATTGATTATACACGGCTTTGTAGACCTATTCCCCGTATCTGACTATTTGACTACATCGTTACTCCTTTAGTATGAATGACATCATTTTACAGATGTGTGTTTGAGGTGGAAATAAACCCAAAGTCATTAAAGATGGACACATCATTAAAGGGCACTTTCTCCCCTTTATTGAAAAAGGACAATGAAAATTGCATCTAGCGTGTCATTCTGTGTGCGTTCTGACCTCATGGTCACATGGGCCCACATGAGTGACACTGTAGGTCATTTTGCATGTGTTTCCCTCCGCTGCGCCGGTTCATCTCCAACCTCGCCCACGGCTAGCGGCGCATCAGTGGCGCTGGTGGCGTGGCGTCGACGTGGCGCTTTGCATCATTACGTTGGACATCGCTACGGTGGAGAGTCTGAGTACAGCCTGTCTGTGGGGAAACCACTATGACATCATAGGTCATATGTGAACTTACTTCCTTATGGGGGGGGGGGGTAATGATGAGATAAAGTTATATTATGAAGCTGGATGCAAACGCCTGGTTTATTTTTATCAAGTTGATCTAAACAGGAAGCTGCTGCTACAGTGTATATTGATTAGTTCAACTAAAACTATTGAATTGTTCAAACCGTCTCGTCTTTCTGTCTAAAAGCAAAGTATCAAAGCAAAGCTTTTGGTGGTTTTGTCCCGTCGGCGCTGCGTCTCTGCTGAAGGCTTTTCACCAAGCACACACACACACACACACACACACACACACACACACACACACTAACCGCTGTGTTTGCCCACTGGGTGTGGCCCTGTGTGTGTGTGCTTCTTTTTTTAGTGCGGAGGGAGGACCAGCATCACACGCGTCTGTGGGTGTGTTTATTAAAGGTTCATCTGAGCAGTTCTTGGGAGAAACCTTGGTGTGCGTCATTTACAAGTTTGTGTGTGCGTGTGTGTGCGTGTGTGTGTGTGCGTGTGTGTGTGTGCGTGTTGAACTTTAACTCTGTTTTAAGAAACCGCTGAAAGAACAGGCGGTGGAAAAAGCTTCCATTTCCAAAAGGCGAGGACGTAGGTTGAACTGTTGGCGTCCCAGAGGCCTGAAGGAAGCGTCTCCTGTTGTCACATGACTGTTGGGCTCCGTTGGAATCGACCATGTTTCCGTAGTTTGTCTCAGGTGAATCAGCTGATGGGGTGAAAGGGTGAATTCGGGGTGACGTTTCTGACACGAACCGTAACCAGTCGGGAGCCGTCTTTCATCCCGAGTCGTGGCTCCTCGCTCGCGGTGTGTTCAGGGGCCGTCGGAAATGGCGTGCGGCCGCTCTCTGCTTCCTGTGGGATGAGGTTTGATGAAGCCGGTTTTCACTTTCCTTTCTTTAAAGAAACGAAACGCAGACACAGATCTCGCTCCCCAGAGGAGGAACCCTGCGTCACGCCAACCACCTCGTGACCTTTACGCCGCCGCTAGAACAAGACAGGAAGTGGCGTCCCCCTTCAGTCTAGTAGCTGTCAAAGCAGGTTGAGCTGAAACGTGACGGAACATGTTTCAAATTTAAAGGGTGTGTGTGTGTGTGTGTGTGTGTGTGTGTGTGTGTGTGTGTGTGTGTGTGTGTGTGTGTGTGTGTGTGTGTGTGTGTGTGTGTGTGTGTGTGTGTGTGTGTGTGTGTGTGTGTGTGTGTGCGTAACGTTGTTGGGAAAGTGGAACAACGTTTTTCTGGTGGACTTGTGCCGTTAAATGTTACTGTTTTATTAGTTTTATGAGCTTGCTGCGTCCTGTTATGTAGATATAATAATCATCTGTTTCCTTCCTCTCATGTCCACTTGTTTCCTCTCCTCCTTCACCCTCGTCTCCTCTCAGAGTTCTCAGATCGATCCGGAGGAGTTGTTCACCAAGTTGGATCGCATTGGAAAAGGATCTTTTGGGGAGGTGAGTGACCCAGTTCACTCTGCAGTGGATCCATCGCTATTTCATTCCTTCCTCATCTTCCTCCTCCTCCTCCTCCTCCTCCCGCAGGTGTTCAAAGGCATCGATAACCGCTCTCAGAGCGTGGTGGCCATCAAGACCATCGACCTGGAGGAGGCGGAGGACGAGATCGAGGACATCCAGCAGGAGATCACGGTGCTGAGTCAGTGCGACAGTCCGTACATCACCAAGTACTTTGGCTCCTATCTGAAGGTACTACAAGTAGTATTACCAGTACAAGTACTACAGGTACAAGTCGAGTTATTGTCACTTAATGTGTCCTCTGTGATTATCTGCTTCAGGGCAGCAAACTATGGATCATTATGGAGTATCTGGGAGGAGGTTCAGCGCTCGACTTGGTGAGTGTCCAGCGTGTCGTAAACTGCAGCCACGTGTCAAGTGAGGGACAGACGTGTCACACACGCGTGTGTGTGTGTGTGTGTGTTTTCTCGTGTGCAGCTCCGCGCGGGTCCGTTCGACGAGGCCCAGATCGCCACCATGCTGAAGGAGATCCTGAAGGGTCTGGACTACCTGCACTCTGAGAAGAAGATCCACAGGGACATTAAAGGTGGGAGCGCCGGCCCTTCAGTGCATTCAATGTACACGTGACACGCGGGTCATGAATAAACGTGTCGATCCGGGCGCAGCGGCCAACGTGCTGCTGTCGGAGCACGGACAGGTGAAGCTGGCCGACTTCGGGGTGGCGGGTCAGCTGACGGACACGCAGATCAAGAGGGAGACCTTCGTGGGGACGCCGTTCTGGATGGCGCCCGAGGTCATCCAGCAGTCTGCCTACGACTCCAAGGTGAGCCGTGGCGCCTCTCCGTGGCCTCCTTGGCCTCCGTTTGAGTCTTTGCATGTCGCCGTGGCAACCGCCGTCGTTTGCATCGCTTCCCCTTGATGTCGCTCAGAGTAAAACGCACAACTCTCGGCGGTCACGTGACGGGACAAGTAAACCCCCCCCAGGTGCATTCAGAGCTGCACCTGGCGCCCGCAGACACACAAAGAGCCAGAGGGCGGGTCACATGGCCGCAGGTGATTCCTCAGCGACAAAGCAAACAAATTGAACCAGGAGGCCACGCCCCCCCCGGCTCGCTTTGTCTTTGGTTTGCGTCATTACGAGTTGCATTAGTGATGAAGAGATACTGAAGAGGAATGTTTAGAACAAAGTGGTTTAGTATAAAGTTGTGTTTGTTATTCGACACGTCACCAGCAGCTTCACAACACGTGTGTGTGTGTGTGTGTGTGTGTTGCTACTCACCATCACATGTTCAGTGTGTAACCGTAATGGAGCCGTCAGAGTTAACAGTCAACAGTGACAGAGCATTCCGCCGTAATGTGACCCGTGTGTGTGTGTGTGTGTGTGTGCGTGTGTGTGTGTGTGTTACCTGGGATGCCACCTGGCTATTGGAGCAAGTTGAAACCTTGACATTCAACCTGTGTGTGTGTGTGTGTGTGTGTGTGTGTGTGTTGTCATATGGTCAGTGGGAGCCTACAAACCTCACAACCTCTCCACAAAGTGTGTGTGTGCGTTTGTGTGTGTCGTCGTCACACAATGAGAAACCTCTCTGCTGTTTTTTTCCCACCACTAAGGAAGTGTCTGTCAGCAGTAACCAGGTGTTCTTGACTCCGCCCCCCCGCAGGCCGACATCTGGTCGCTGGGCATCACGGCCATCGAGCTCGCTAAGGGCGAGCCCCCCAACTCAGACATGCACCCCATGCGGGTGCTGTTCCACATCCCCAAGTCTCCGCCCCCGGCGCTCATCGGGGATTTCTCCAAGAGCTTCAAGGAGTTCACGGAGGCGTGCCTCAACAAGGACCCCACCTTCGTAAGCGCTGCACCTGCACACCATCACACCACCACACCTTCACACCATCACACCACCACACCTTCACACCACCACACCTTCACACCATCACACCACCACACCTTCACACCATCACACCACCACACCTTCACACCACCACACCTTCACACCATCACACCACCACACCTTCACACCTTCACACCACCACACCTTCACACCATCACACCTTCACACCACCACACCTTCACACCATCACACCTTCACACCACCACACCATCACACCACCACACCTTCACACCTTCACACCATCACACCACCACACCTTCACACCATCACACCACCACACCTTCACACCTTCACACCATCACACCACCACACCATCACACCTTCACACCATCACACCACCACACCTTCACACCACCACACCTTCACACCATCACACCACCACACTTTCACACCTTCACACCACCACACCTTCACACCATCACACCTTCACACCACCACACCTTCACACCATCACACCTTCACACCACCACACCATCACACCACCACACCTTCACACCTTCACACCATCACACCACCACACCTTCACACCATCACACCACCACACCTTCACACCTTCACACCATCACACCACCACACCATCACACCTTCACACCATCACACCACCACACCTTCACACCACCACACCTTCACACCATCACACCACCACACCTTCACACCTTCACACCACCACACCTTCACACCATCACACCTTCACACCACCACACCTTCACACCATCACACCTTCACACCACCACACCATCACACCACCACACCTTCACACCTTCACACCATCACACCACCACACCATCACACCTTCACACAACCACACCATCACACCTTCACACCATCACACCTTCACACCTTTACACCATCACACCATCACACAACCACACCATCACACCTTTACACCATCACACCATCACACCACCACACCTTCACACCACCACACAACCACACCATCACACCTTCACACCATCACACAACCACACCATCACACCTTCACACCACCACACCTTCACACCATCACACCTTCACACCACCACACCTTCACACCATCACACCTTCACACCACCACACCATCACACCACCACACCTTCACACCTTCACACCATCACACCACCACACCTTCACACCATCACACCACCACACCTTCACACCTTCACACCATCACACCTTCACACAACCACACCATCACACCTTCACACCATCACACCTTCACACCTTTACACCATCACACCATCACACCACCACACCTTCACACCACCACACAACCACACCATCACACCTTCACACCATCACACAACCACACCATCACACCTTCACACCATCACACCTTCACACCTTTACACCATCACACCATCACACCACCACACCTTCACACCACCACACAACCACACCATCACACCTTCACACCATCACACCTTCACACCTTTACACCATCACACCATCACACCACCACACCTTCACACCATCACACAACCACACCATCACACCTTCACACCATCACACCTTCACACCTTCACACCTTTACACCATCACACCATCACACCACCACACCTTCACACCACCACACCTTCACACCTTCACACCACCACACAACCACACCATCACACCATCACACCACCACACCTTCACACCACCACACAATCACACCTTCACACCATCACACCATCACACCATCACACCTTTACACCATCACACCATCACACCACCACACCTTCACACCACCACACCTTCACACCTTCACACCACCACACAACCACACCATCACACCTTCACACCATCACACAACCACACCATCACACCTTCACACCATCACACCTTCACACCTTTACACCATCACACCATCACACCACCACACCTTCACACCACCACACCTTCACACCTTCACACCACCACACAACCACACCATCACACCATCACACCACCACACCTTCACACCACCACACAATCACACCTTCACACCATCACACCATCACACCATCACACCATCACACCATCACACCTTCACACCATCACACCTTCACACCATCACACCATCACACCATCACACCTTCACACCTTCACACCACCACACAACCACACCATCACACCATCACACCACCACACCTTCACACCACCACACAATCACACCTTCACACCATCACACCATCACACCATCACACCTTCACACCTTCACACCATCACACAACCACACCATCACACCTTCACACCATCACACCTTCACACCTTTACACCATCACACCATCACACCACCACACCTTCACACCACCACACCTTCACACCTTCACACCACCACACAACCACACCATCACACCATCACACCACCACACCTTCACACCACCACACAATCACACCTTCACACCATCACACCATCACACCATCACACCATCACACCTTCACACCATCACACCATCACACCTTCACACCATCACACCTTCACACCATCACACCTTCACACCATCACACCATCACACCATCACACCTTCACACCACCTGCAGCCGTTAAATCCTCATTCAGACAGAATGCTTCCCTCCGTCGGCTGATAAGAGGCTATGACGGTTGTTTTTATTACAGTGTGTGTGTTGTTGTTGAATCTGAGGGACACACACACACACACACACACTAAACGAGGAACAGGGGAGGAGTCTCCTTGCTCTCGGTCCGAGAGGTTCTTGGTCCTCCTGCAGACTGGCTCCTCTCTCCCGTGGGTGAGGGAGGGAGTCTGTGACCTCGCCCCCTGGTGGACAGAAAGCTCCTCTCATCCTCCACTGAACAAACTGAGGAAGACTCTTTTTTTCTCTCCCTCCGCAGCGTCCAACAGCCAAAGAGCTCCTCAAGCACAAGTTCATCATCAAACACTGTAAGAAGACGTCCTACCTCAGCGAGTTGATTGACAGGTACCGGCGGTGGAAGGAGGAGGGGCATAGCGGCAGCAGCTCGGACGACTCCGACGGGTACTTCACCTTCTGCTCATCGTTTACTCTTCTTTCTGTTTCGGGTCCAGACGAACCGTGGTGCCATTTTAAGTGTGTCTTTTGTGTGTGTGTGTGTGTGTGTGTGTCTGCGTGTGTGTAAATCAGTGATTCAAGTAACAAGGAGAACAGCGACTCCCCCGAGTGGTCTTTCACCACCGTCCGCAAGAAGAAGCCGCCCGCCGACGGAAGTAATGTCCTCATTAAGATGGTGAGTAGTGTGTGTGTGTGTGTGTGTCTGTGTGTGTGTGTGTGTCCGTCCTACTTTACATTGTGACACACACCTTGTTTCTCCTCCTCTTCCTCCTCACGTGTGCAGGGTCAAGATCAGCTGAGTAAATCGGCCAGTTTGGCCACAGTCATCTCCCCCGTCTTCACTGAGGTCAGCACGGACACAGACACACACACACACACACACACACACACACACATACACACACACACACAGACACACATACAGGCACACGTCTTCTCAATAGTCTCACAGTGAAGCTCATTAATTCATAGTGGAACTTGTTTGTGTTAAAGCGTTTCCCACAATGCCGTGCGGCCCTGGACTTGTCCTTGTTCTTCCTGCAGCTGAAGCAGCAGCACAAGGAGCACTCGGAGCAGCGGCTGGCCATCGAGGAGCTCGAACGCAACATCCGATTGGCTGAGGAGGTCTGCCCCGGCATCACGGACAGGATGGTCACTCACATCATCGCCAGGTAGCGTCCGTCCGCTCGTGGTCGTTCTCGGGCGTTGTGTGTTTGCGTTGTGTGTTTGCGTCCGAACGCCGCTCACGGCGCTCCCTCTGCTCCTCTGGACTCAGGTTCCCCGCCACCTGAGGGAGGCCGGCTGGGTGTCGGAGACGCAGGAAGGGAAGACCGCGTGTCTGTACGGGGTCGCCATGGAAACGGAGGAGATTTGCTGTGCGATGTCTCCTCGCTGTATACACAACAAACACACACCACACACACACACACACACACTACTAATGTAATATATACACTAGATATTCTAAATACATATATATATAGTTACTGCTGCAGGTTTAAGACATTTTTCTCCCACATGTTGAATTCCAAATTCGCTGTCTTCTTCTAATCGGCTGCTCTGGTTTTGAAAAAACAATCTAAAGTTTTCAGTTAGATTTGTGGTTTTGTTTCCTCTTTTCAGGTCCATGAACTTCTCTTTTTTTTTTATTTTGGGTCTGACTTAATGCAAAGTCCTCCTTCAGAGGACCATCATGTGCCTTGATTATTTATGAGAGGTTCCACTCGCAGTGGTTTAGTTTTCTTGTCACAGCTCGTCTTCACCTTGTAGATGTTTAAATGTTTGTCCGATAGCACTTGAGACGGATTATATGCCAATATTACACATTTTTTGTTGACTTCGGAAAATCTTTAAATTACTGTTCCCTCATCCCAGAATTCATTTGATGTCCAACAAAACTCTGCAGGGTTTAATTTGGTGATTTTCAACATGTAAAGTTTACTTCACAACACCGGAAATAACAGATGCTTTTAGATCTGTAATCCACCAGTGGATGGAGCTCCACTCCTTCTGGTCATTATTTGATCTTCCCAGGTGAGTGTTTCCCTTCAAGTGACTGAATCTAAAGCCACTTTAATACTTTCAGTGGAGTTACTAGTGTCTGACGGCGGTTAGCAACATAAATAAATGGTTTTATTCTTCTATTCTTCTCTTTGGGTCAAATTAAATTCTGGGATGTTCAAAACGTGTCTTGTTGGAATAAGATTTCAGTGAAAATAAAAGGAAAAAGGAATATTTTCAAGGATCTAAAAGTACCATGAACAGAAGCAAAGCTCTTCCCTTTTTGATGTGCGTTGAGTTTGGGCTGAAAGTCGATTCTTAACAAAGTGCTTGATGTGTAACGTTGTTTTTGATACTTAGGAAAGCAGCACAGGTCCGTTTCAGCAGCAATCAAAGATATTACTGATAGTTTGTACCAAAGACACTATAACACTTGGTCATTGTATATTTTTGTCTTTTTATATATCATAAGGGATGTGAAAATGCTTGTTGAGGGGGGAATGTAAATTCAAAGTGTACTCTTGTACTTTCTTTTTTTGTAGCGGGTCTTAGAGTTTTATGAATAAATATTTAAGTTTGATTGAGAAACATGTTTCCGGTTCATTTTTAAAAATTTTATGTTAGAAATAAAATGTTAGAAATGTTGTGTATAATTTTTTTGGTTGTGATTTTAAACAAAAGGATCCAACCTGATTGCTTTTGGGGGAGAAAACAATGATGAATAGGAACATCATCCCCTGTTTAATCCTTTATTGGTACATTTCTGTACAGAATTCATTTAAACGACAAAACACATACCCAGCTAAAGCAATAACTTACCCACGCGCCAGACCACATTATAAATCATCATTATTAAAAATGCACTTTGTTGCTTTAAAAAAAACAGTTTGAACTTGTACTTCCTGTTTTAATTGACCAATTTGTAACCAAGACCTTCTTTCTTAGCATTTTTGCTGAAGAAAAATGATTATGATTTGTTCTGCCAAATGTCAGTTGTACAAAAATAATGAAGCTAACTGGCTCCAACTGCAAGACAAAAGTGTACATTTTAGGAATGAAGCATTGGTTTCTGAGGACTTTCAGTAACGCTTCAACAACATAGAAAACAGAAATCCTCGCTCCTGCGGGTTGTGTTCATATGAGACATGCCTGATCGCAGCTAGCTAGCGTTAGCTAACAGTCAACCTGATAGCGGCTAGCTAGAGTTAACTAAGAGTCAACCTGATAGCGGTTGGCTAGCTAGCGTTAGCTAAGAGTCAACCTGATAGCGGTTGGCTAGCTAGCGTTAGCTAAGAGTCAACCTGATAGCGGTTGGCTAGCTAGCGTTAGCTAACATTCTACCTGATAGCGGCTAGCTAACGTTAGCTAACAGTCAACCAAGTAGAATTTCAAAATTCTAATCTTTAGTGAGTTGAATATCTCACCGAGCCAAAGCAACGTAGAATATACAGAGACCTGATGTCCGAGTGTCAAAGTGAGACCAGAGCAACGAGCAGTTGGACCCGAGCTCGTCCGCCCGCTTTGACGGAATCATCGAGATTTGAATCATCCTCATCGCGTTAGCTTGTTGCTACTAAAGAAACTGAGGTTTTCAGTAAAAACAAAGGCAATAACCGTACACAACACTGTCTCACATACATGTCTCTTTATTCTAGTCTGTAAACCCTCTTGAGTGTGATCTTGAACCTTTTGGGGGTTATACTTCCTCTACAGAGTGACTTCGGTGACCTTTGCGCGACCTTTTGTCCCGTCTCCCGACCCCATCCTCCCTTTATTATCTTCATCGCCCATCACCCCTTTTTTTCCTCGCTCCTTCCCCGCTCTATACTCCTCTTCCTCTTCCTCCTCCTCGTCCAGTTGAAGGCTCCCGGAGGAGAACCTCATCCTGGCCAGTCCGGTGGGTCGTACCACTCTACCGAGCCGGGGGGGTGGGCAGTAGTACGGATAGAAGACCTCCGGGTCCGAGTCGCTGTAGCTCCCCGAGGCTCCCCCGGTCCCGTGAAGGGAGGCGGGTCGATCGGGCCGAGGGGAGGAGTTTAGCGGGAGGTAGGTGGGCCTGGAGGGGCGCGTCAGGTGGGGGTAGTACCCGAGGGGACGGAACTCTGAGGCGGGGTCGAAGGCGGGGTTGGAACTCCTCGACAGGTGAAACTTCACGTCGGCCGGGTTGGCCACGCGGCGAGGCAGCCCAGGCAGGAAATTGGAGTCGTCGCTGTAATGTCCCGCCTCCGTGCGGCCGTCGGCCAATAGCCTCGCCTTGTTACCCTGGTAAACCCGAGCCAGCCCCGGCCCGTAGGGGCGCGGGTTCCACCCGATGGGCGAAAGTGACGGCGAGTCGTGGCCACCCGCCGGGTAGAAGGGCGACCGCGGCAGGCCGTCTGCGGCCACGTACTCCCGCCTCCTCGCCTGCGGGAGGCGCTCCAGGGAGGAGACGGTGACGTAGTCCGACAGGTAAGGGTGGCGGTTGAGAGGCGAGGATCCGGACCACGGGAAAGTCGGCAGGACGGGGCGATACCGATAGGCCGGGCTGTTTGGGTAGAGGAGCACCAGCTGCTGGCCGGCGTCCGGATGAGGCTGGGGGTTGGGCCGGCGCCGCGAGCGGTTCCCGTAGACGCCGGCGAGCCTTTGGGCTTGGCGCTGCACCCCGATCCGTCCCACCTGCTGCTCCTCCATCACGGAGGTGGAGGCTGATCTCGTCTTGGGCGAGGGGGTCGACTGGCGAGGAGACGGAGAGAGGGGCGTGACTTGCGCCAAAGGGCGGGTCCTGTGGGCGACCTCGATGGACGATTGGCTGCGTTCAGCCCAACCCCCTCTTTTGACGCCGGCGCTCTCAACGCCGCGGTGATGTGCGTCAACCTCGTCTTCGCTGCGGACCGCCAAGGCGTGACCCGGCTGGGTGAACAGGCGCGAGTGCTCGTAAATCTGAGGAGGCGAAAAGCACAAATCAGAAAAACTGCAGCTGTGACTTTGTTTGTGTGCGTGTTTGTGTGTTTGTGAGGGTGTGCGTGATGCTTATTGCTCTCACCTGTTTGGAGACGTCGGTGAGGAGGTCGGGAGAAGAGCGGCACTGTCGGGGATCGTAGTCGCACTGACTGCGAGTCCTGGATGAAGAGCGAGGGGACAAAGAGACGCATGAGACTAAGTGGACTTCCTGTCCTGGTTCTGATTGTCTTTTTTAGAGTGGAGGTGGTCTGTTTTAGATAGAATCCAACCCTAGGAGACAGATCTTTGATTCAAACGAATGGAAATCTGAGGAACGTATTCTCACCTCTCAAAGTTGGAGGGCTTCTTCTCCCCTGACCCCATGCACTCCAGCAGCTGCTTCTGTGTCCGTCCGCTGACACACAAACAAAAGGAAACTCATCAACAAAATATTTAATTTACTCAAGTATTGAACCTGAGACATTTTGGAGTGACTACGTATTTCCATTTTTGCCGACTTCATCCATAAAGGGAATTATCTGTTTATGTACTTTTTAACTCAAAATGCCGATTATGAAATGAAAATATAACCATTCCATAGTAAATTAATACAGCACTATACAGCACTACTACTACTACTAAGTATACAGTAGTATTTGAAAAAGTTAAAACGCGCTCCACTTGGCAGAAGCACCTGTATCTGAAGCTGGAGCCTCTGCAGGACAGCAGCGTCCTGGGCGTCGTCTCGGGCTCCTCGGACAGCCTGAAGAAGGCGTGGTACTCCACGCACGTCTTCCAGAAGCACTTGCACACGTCTCGGCTGGCCATGGACAACTCCAGGGTGTCCTTGCAGGACGGCTGTGTGCACAATCGCGTTCCCGTCAGTAGGCGCATGCGCGCGGATGGACACCGAGAGTGTTTGTGTGTGTGTGTGCGCGGTGCACGCTCACCCCGACTTTGTCGTGCAGTTTGATGAGAAAGTGTTTGCGCTTGAAGCTCAGCTTGCGGATCTTGGCCCAGCTGAAGGTGTTGATTTTGGTGTTTCCCTGAGAGCGGAACAAACTGCATCAACATCAAGTCCCTCCCCCCCCACCCCGCTGCGGCTTTGTGTTCGAGGCCCGGACCACTGACCTGGAAGACCAGGACCCCCGAGTGCGTGACAGACAGGTTGATCCTCATGCCTTCCCCGTCCTGAGCGGGGTGAGGCCTGATGCCGTACATGTCCAGCTTCCTCGCCACCTCCAGCAGCTGGATGTCGGACTCACCTGGGGACGCACCTCTGCGGGGAACGTGTCATATTTTTAGATTCACTAAATGAACATCTTGCTGTGTTGAAGTAAACTCATGTTTACAATGTTTACTGAAGGAACAAATCAAGAGAGAAGTAAAGTCATTTCCTCATAGACGTCTATGGGAGCAGAGGTGTCGCCCCCTGCTGGACAGAATGCAGGAGAGTGTGTACCTGTGATTCCTGTGAAACTTGGTGATCTTGTGGTCCAGGTATTCCTGGTTGGGGACGTACTGCTTCATCTCTAAATGCTGACTGTCCATCTCGTCGTCATAGTCACCTAGCTCTGCTGCAACACGCAAACGCACAAACACGCACATGCATTTACATTGTAAAAACGCGGGTAAAAACTTTTTGCACAAATAATGAAAGATTTTTCCTTTAGCTGCTAGGGAGGACTACAATGTAAGATACCGTTCAGTTTGCTGGTATATAAATGTAAAACTTGTTTATGCTGAATCACCAGCGATGACTGAAAATTAGCCACCACAAGTAGATCTTGGACTAAAAGTAGTTACTGTCACAGTTTGGGTTCATGTCTTGTTTTATTTTGTAGTCTCATGTCTCTCGTGTCCCTGGGGTAACTTCATTTCCTGTCTTGTCCTGTCTTCCCCTGTGATTGTCTGCAGTGTCCATGATTGTTTCCACCTGTTTCCAATCACCTGCACCCCCCCTGTGTGTTTAAGCCATGTGAGTCTCTTGTCTCGTGTTGCGTCATTGCATGTTGGTGTTTGTCCACCTTTTTTTCTGGATTTGGATTAATTAAAAAATACTTTTTTGGAAGTCTGCTTTTGAGTCCTGCCTCTGCCTGCACCACCATTGGCGGTTACATTAAAAGTATTGTTTGATTGGTGAGATGTTTTATCATCATGTGTGATGTCATTGATTGATTACGTAATGCCTACCCTGCAGTATGTGAGAGACCAGCAGGGCGGCGCTGTTGTCGTTGCAGGTCAGACTGCCGTTGGACAGGTCCTGCTTTATCTGTAAGGCAAAAAGATACCTACACACACACAGACACACACACGTGGGTTGAGAGGATGTATGGATCCATCAGTCCGTAACATTAAGGGCTCAGAGCTCGTTACCTGGTGAGGCCTCTCTTCAGCTGTCCAGGATCGGGTGGGAAGAACTTCACTATAAACCTGAAGAACAGATCGCTGGTGTCTGACCAGAGAGACAGGAAGTGGAAGGAAAGAATCACAGCTGAAACTTAAGGTGAAAGATAATACTCCGACACGGTGTCTCCGTGTCGCGCTAGCGTTAGCCACAATTAGCTTGCCAACTGTCAGATTCTTTGGAAACTCACATTTGATCTGCTTGGCCAGCGGCTTGAGCAGCTCCAACCAGACCTACGAGCAGAAGCACACAGTTACACCACCCGTCCCCCCACCAGAAGGAGCAATACATGTGTGTGTGTTTCTCACGTAGTTTCCTCCCTGGTGTCGGAACTCCAGTCCGAAGTACTCCTTCTCCAGCAGCTTCAGGTGGCCGCACACTTTGTTGAAGAAGTCGCCTCCAAGAACCTTTTGCTGGGAGAGACGATCAAAGGACGGAGGAGGAGATGTCTTTACTGGTACCTACTTTAAGGTTTTCTTATTTCCCCTCTTTTCTAGAGTAGAATACTCTTAGTACGATTTTTTTTTATTTCTCTTCCCTTTTTCCGTACATCCTTTTCTTCCTCAGATGCTTCCATGCCTCCTTTTTTCCTTCCTTTAGTCGTTTTCCTCCTCATTGCATCACAAGGTTGTTGGTATCTTAATTTATGCTCAGCGGCCCGGTGGGGGTTCGGCCGGCCACCCTTCATTAACCTGTCATGAGTCGGAGGAAGAGGAGGGACGGAGCAGCTGTGACCGATTATAAAGGGAACACAGGCCTAACCGATGATTACTGGGAAACAAATGGCCGCCCACGGGACAACGCAGCTGTTGTCTCCAGAAGAGGAGTGAGGAACCAATCGAGGGGAAAGCAACTCGAGGGCTGCTTGTGAACTAATAGACAGGAAGTGACCATATCTGGACTGAGGAGGACGTAGAAACATCTCTCCGTCAATCAGCGTTAGAACCCGCCCCAAAGCATCTCCTGCTTTATGGCCTGTTTGACTCTAAATGGACCTTCATTCACCAAATGAACATCATGCTGCATTAAAGAAGACTTGAAACTAGAGACTGAGACCATAAACTCATGTTTACAATGTTTACTGAGGGAATAAATCAAGAGAGAAGTAGAGTCATTTCCTCATAGACGTCTATGGGAGCAGAGGAGTCGCCCCCTGCTGGTCGCTACACAGAAGTAGAGTCATTTCCTCATAGACGTCTATGGGAGCAGAGGAGTCGCCCCCTGCTGGTCACTACACAGAAGTAGAGTCATTTCCTCATAGACGTCTATGGGAGCAGAGGAGTCGCCCCCTGCTGGTCACTACACAGAAGTAGAGTCATTTCCTCATAGACGTCTATGGGAGCAGAGGAGTCGCCCCCTGCTGGTCACTACACAGAAGTAGAGTCATTTAATGCAGGTTAGATGTATTTATTTAACAGAATACCAGGTTACATTTCTGGGTGGCACCAACGTCCAAATTGCTCAATCTACATATTGTTTTTGAAAATTATTGGACTTTGACACAACTTTAGTTTACTTCCATAAATTCATAAAAAACAGTATGAATGTAATTTTTACTGGCTCGCCTCCACTCCTCCATCTTTTATGCTGCCACGTCTTAGTGTGGTCTCTCTCTCTCTCTCTCTCTCACACACACACACACACACACACACACACACACACGCGTAATGTATACTGTGTCTGTCACAGGGTTTCTTTTTGCCCCCCGTCCTACCATTCATCCCCTCCTCCATCTCTCCTCCTCTCGTTAAGATGCCACTAATGACCCGCAGGCCGCTGGCAAAGGAGAAAGCAAAGGCCACCTACACACACACACACACACACACACACACACACACTGTGTCCTTTCCGATGCGTTCCCCCCCCCCCCCCCCCCCCCCGTTGGAAGTGGAGGAGCACATGACGGTTCATAGACAGCAGTGTTTACGTCTCACCTCCACATCACGCAGATGTTCCACAGCCGGGGGAAACATCTGGAACGTTGTGCTTTTCTGATTCGTTTTTCTTTGTTAAATAGATATTCCATATCTTAAAGAGCTTGTTACACCGTATTGTCCTACAAGGCATCTGGCTCCGTAGATGCTGGGCTACTTGTGGTTCCTAGAGTTTTAAAAAGTAGGATGGGGGCCAGAGCCTTCAGTTATCAAGCTCCTCTTTTGTGGAACCAGCTTCCACTTTCAGTCCGGGGGGCAGACTCGGTCAGTTCATTTAAGATAAAGCTTAAAACGTTCCTCTTTGATATTGCTTATAGTTAGGGCTGGCTCAGGTTAGCCTGGACCAGCCCTTAGTTAAGCTGCTCTAGGCTTAGACTGCCGGGGGACTTCTTAGGACACACCGAGCCCCTCTCTCACTCTCACTCTCTCCTCCCACAATCATCCATGTTTTATTAATGTACATCACTGATTCAGCTTCTTTCTGGGAGTTCTTTGTGCTTTCTCGCCTAGCAGGTCTCCGTGGATCATAGTTTCGTGCGGACCCCGGTTCTGACTCCTGGCTCATGGCTCTGCTGACACCTGCTGCTGCCATCATCATTACTTTAAATATGATTCATATTACTGTCATCATAAACCAACATCTTTCTGCTCTCCCTCCCCACTGAAGCCTCTGTGGATGGTGGTTCTATCTGATGGAGGTTCTATCTGATGGTGGTTCTATCTGATGGAGGTTCTATCTGATGGTGGTTCTATCTGATGGTGGTTCTATCTGATGGAGGTTGTCCCTGCAGTGGTCCTGCTGTACACTTGTTCTGCTACTTGCAATTACTTGTATCATTTCAGTTAGAGGAGTTGAATGTATTGTACATCTTTTACATTGTTGATTCTGTACACATGACATCCATGTCAGTCCGTCCATCCCGGGAGAGGTTTCTTCCCTATTTTTTCCCATTGAAGGGTTTTTTCATATTTTGGGGAGTTGTTCCTGTGCCGATGTGAGGGTTTGGGGACAGAGGATGTTGCATGTGTACAGACTGTAAAGCCCTCTTGTAATTTGCGATTTTGGGCTGTACAAAATAAAATGAATTGAATTGAATATAAATCACTCGATATTTTAAATCAAGCAGTGAGTAAAGCGTTACAGATTTGAATCAACAAAAGTAATTCAACCCGCTGGAAACAACCAAAGTAAATGTTTTAGGTGTAAAATACACGAAGAAGCCTCAGTAAAAGTATTATTGCATCTGTAATTACCCGTCATGCATAATGACTCGCACCAATTGTTGGGGCTCCATTACGTCATAAAACGTGTATCCCTGCTGTCACTCACCTCCACCTCGAACGTGCGCTCGCTGCCGTCCAGGAAGACCACGCGCAGCCGGAGCTTCGTCTCCCTGGAGACGCGGGACCTGGTCGCGAGGCTGCCGAGCCTCCCGGTGTGCCGGTTCCGGTCCCCCATCCGTCCCGGTGCGCCTCAGGACGGGTCGCGCCCCCCGGACTCCATCCGGACGGAAAGTCCAAAAAGTCAGAGAGCAGGAGCCGCGACGGCTTCATGCGCTGCGCTTCACCCGCATCTCCACCCTCACCATCATCTTCATCCTCATCTTCATCCTCCTCTCCGGGGGTCCGTGGCTGCTGCTGCAGCGCGAGCACGCTCCTCCGCGCGTCACTTCACTACAACGGGGGGAGTACCGAGTACTGCCGAGTACTGCAGTACTGCAGCTGTACCGAGTACTGCTGAGTATTGCAGTACTGCAGTGGGGGGGGGGGGGGGGGGGGAGAACTGCATCAACAATAAAGCAAATAAAAAAGTTGCGTTGGACTATTTATCATCTTATTATTTCCATTATTATTATTATTACAAGCCAGAAGCCCTTTTAATCAACTACACTTTCTGTAGTAGTAGTAATAATAATAATAATAATAATAATCTGTAATAGTGGAATAATGTTTGTTACGCAAAAATGTATTTGATGTGATTCATAGCTGAATATTTTTCTTCTTCATCACGATGACGCTCAAATATCCTGATAAATCAAAACGTATTATCTTGATGTTTGCATTGAGTCTGCTGAGGTGTGATTCATGTTGTCTTTGTTGTTTGTTAGGAGATGATGCTGCATGATGCTCCATATAAAATGTGTGTGTCTCTGTGTGTGTGTGTGTGTGTGTGTGTGTGTGTGTGTGTGTGTGTGTGTGTCTCCTCCATTGGAATAATATGAATTTCATGGTGGCTGGGCGCTTTTAGAGGACTGACCCGTCCTAAAGTAGGCTAGTAGTGCAATGCCTCTACTCGCCTCCAGCATGGGCCCAGCACTTAGTGTGTCTGTGTGTGTGTGTGTGTGTGTAAAATGTTGGTCAATGCATGTTCCCTCTTCCTTTGTCTGCTCCTGACACACATGCACACGCTCACACACATGGCAGCAGCTGATGGATTCCATCAGACTGACCTGGATTGACGGTGAAGCTCTTGGTCCTCTGTGAGGAATCAGGGTTCCCTTGAGAACCCTTTTAGGGAGAAAGTGTTCTTCAAGGATTCCACACCCACAGAAAGTGTGATTGTGTCCCACCAGGCCTTTAGGAGACTCAGTGGGTCCTGGAGGGGCCCTGGGAGGGTTCCCTGCAGAACCCCCCTGCACACAGGGTTCTGGGTGGAGGCTATACATTTGTATGCTGGGTTCTAGCTGTGACAGTTTCAAGAACATTAGATGCAGGTACAATAGAAAGTAGTATACACTCACCGGCCACTTTATTAGGTACACCTGTCCAACTGCTCGTTAACACTTAATTTCTAAGCAGCCAATCACATGGTGGCAACTCAGTGCATTTAGGCATGTAGACATTGTCAAGACAATCTCCTGCAGTTCAAACCGAGCATCAGTCTGGGGAAGAAGGTGATTTGAGTGACTTTGAACGTGGCATGATTGTTGGTGCCAGAAGGGCTGGTCTGAGTATTTCAGAAACTGCTAATCTACTGGGATTTTCACGCACAACCATCTCTAGGGTTTACAGAGAATGGTCCGAAAAAGAAAAAACATCCAGTGAGCGGCAGTTCTGTGGGCGGAAATGCCTTGTTGATGCCAGAGGTCAGAGGAGAATGGCCAGACTGGTTCGAGCTGATAGAAGGGCAACAGTGACTCAAATAACCACCCGTTACAACCAAGGTGGGCATAAGAGCATCTCTGAACGCACAGTACGTCCAACTTTGAGGCAGATGGGCTACAGCAGCAGAAGACCACACCGGGTGCCACTCCTTTCAGCTAAGAACAGGAAACTGAGGCTACAATTTGCACAAGCTCATCGAAATTGGACAATAGAAGATTGGAAAAACGTTGCCTGGTCTGATGAGTCTCGATTTCTGCTGCGACATTCGGATGGTAGGGTCAGAATTTGGCGTCTACAACATGAAAGCATGGATCCATCCTGCCTTGTATCAACGGTTCAGGCTGGTGGTGGTGGTGTCATGGTGTGGGGAATATTTTCTTGGCACTCTTTGGGCCCCTTGGTACCAATTGAGCATCGTTGCAACGCCACAGCCTACCTGAGTATTGTTGCTGACCATGTCCATCCCTTTGTGACCACAATGTACCCAACTTCTGATGGCTACTTTCAGCAGGATAATGCGCCATGTCATAAAGCTGGAATCATCTCAGACTGGTTTCTTGAACATGACAATGAGTTCGCTGTTCTCAAATGGCCTCCACAATCACCAGATCTCAATCCAATAGAGCATCTTTGGGATGTGGTGGAACGGGAGATTCGCATCATGGATGTGCAGCCGACAAATCTGCGGCAACTGTGTGATGCCATCAGGTCAATATGGACCAAACTCCCTGAGGAATGCTTCCAGCACCTTGTTGAATCTATGCCACGAAGAATTGAGGCAGTTCTGAAGGCAAAAGGGGGTCCAACCCGTTACTAGCATGGGGTACCTAATAAAGTGGCCGGTGAGTGTATATGTCAAATACAGTACAGACCATAATATACATATTGTTTCCCTCTTAGACCTTTTAAAAGTACAAATATAAACTGAAAGAAAGAAAAAGCTCAAAAAGTAGTGAATGCATCAACCTCATCTAAACATGAATGTTGCATGTGTACAGACTGTAAAGCCCTCTGAGGCAAATTTGTAATTTGCGATTTTGGGCTATACAAAATAAAATGAATTGAATTGAAATTGAATATCAGCTTTATTGGTTAAATAAGTGTATTGATACGAATGACTGTACTTAATACAGAAATATAAAACATCAACAGTCGAATTTGTAAAAATGTCATGTTTTAAACTATACATTTCATTGAGTTTTTGGCCTGTAGATCAGATCAGTGATCTTTATTATCACCTTCAGACCACTAGATGGCGATAAAGACCTGAGGCTCATCCAGAGCAGCACATAGAACACACACACACACACACAAACACACACACACACACACACACACACACACACACACACACACACACACACACACACACACACACACATGCCCAGTAGTAGATATTTTGATACTGTAATGTGAACCTCTCCGTCTCTACTCACCATCTGCCACACACACACAAACACACACACACACACACACACAAACACACACAAACACACACACACAAACACACACAAACACACACACACAAACACACACAAACACACACACACATACACACACACGTACACACACACACATACACACTTTTCATTTTTCCATCCCTTGTCTCCAGTTCCCTCCTTCTGTCTCTCCTCACCCGTCTCACTTTCTCTGTCTGTCTCACACACACACACACACACACACACACACACACACACACACACACACACACACACACACACACACACACACACACACACACACACACTGACACAGTAGCATCTGGCGTCTTCCTTCCTTCCCCCCTGAGACTCTCATGATGCGTCGTCCTCTGAACTCGCTGCTTCTCACCTGCAGAACTCGTGTGATCCACCTGGTTCTGTTAAAATGATTCATTCTTTAAAACGTGATTCATCCGGTGCTGAAACCTAAAATGTTCTTTTATCTGATGGAATAAGGAACAAAAACACATTTTCTAACCACACTATTGGAATTATGTTGGCTACGGGAAGCTTGAATTTAACATATTTTCACTGTAAAATAGGTCATAAAAGAGGTAAAGACAGAAAACAGTGATCAATAATTAGATTATAATGAAGCTCCATAACATCTGGAGGCTGATACAGTATTTGATTTAATTTAAATGAAATCCCTGCCATGTCCAGTCTGAATGAATCACTTTAGTCGACAAGTCAATAGACCCTTCGCTCCAACAAAGATTGGCCAATCACAGCGCAGCATCCCGATGAGCCGGGGATCCCATGAAGCGTCCTCTCTGGGTAACCACGGCGACGCCATCAAGCCTTCTGAGACCA
>NC_084900.1:747055-764555 GCF_949316345.1 Pungitius pungitius | reverse complement strand
CTCTTCTTCATCTCCTCGTCTTAGACTCCTCCCCCCTGCACTTCTTCATCTCCTCTTTATTAGACTCCTCCTCTTCTTCATTTCCTCTTATTAGACTCCTCCCCCTCCTCCTCTTCTTCATCTCCTCGTCTTAGACTCCTCCCCCCTGCTCTTCTTCATCTCCTCTTATTAGACTCCTCCCCCTCCTCCTCTTCTTCATCTCCTCGTCTTAGACTCCTCCCCCCTGCTCTTCTTCATCTCCTCTTATTAGACTCCTCCCCCTCCTCCTCTTATTAGACTCCTCCCCCTTCTCCTCTTCTTCATTTCCTCTCATTAGACCCATCTCGCTCCCTCTCTTCCATTTTTAAAATGTTTTCAATGAGTTCAATGTCTTTCTGTTTAGAGTGAAGATATCTAAAAGAGATTCTATTTCAGCGTCTTAATATCTGGTTTATTTGTCTCTTTGTGTCCGTCTGTTTTTTCTCTCATTATTTCTTTGACATTGTTGTTTAGAATCACAAGCGTTTTATTCTAAAGGTTGAACCCTCCTCCCTTTCTCCCGTTGCCATTCATTGATTTATTTTCTGTTTTCTTCCTCCTTCGCCCCCTTTGCTCCTCCTTTCTTTCCTCTTCTCCTCGATTGATCGACGTTAATCGTTAACGCCGATCGGTCGCCTTTACCTCCCCTCTGTGCTCCTCCCCCCCTTCGCCTCCCTCCTGTTCTCCCCTGATTGTGTTTGTGTTCCGGGGTGAAGGAATTCCTCGACCTCTCCTTAATCATTTACACACTTTCCAACAGATTGGATGAGCGCAGGTGAAAAGATTCCTTTCTCTCAAGAAATAAAAACCTGCTTCACGAGGTTTGTCTGTTAAACGTCCATCATCCGTCACATCTGGCTGCGCGAGGCGTTCAAGTGTCGGTGAATCATGTGACCTGATAATGACATTTGTACGGCTCACCAGCAGGGGGCCTCGGCCAAAAAGTTATCCGACAACCAAAGTGCTTTTTTACTTTGTGTACGACTTTGTGTACGACTTTGTGTACAACAGGTGGGTCAAAGGGTTCAGCTAATTGGTCGTCTTCTAATCAGCTCCTTCGAGGCCGCTGCCGGGAACCTCCATTCTGCGTCGGGTTTGGCGCCCCCACGTGGACAGAAGCTGCGCTTCTCCCGTACGCTGCGTTGAGTTTGATGGAATCTCCAGAAAACAACAAAACAAACAGTATTTATAAAAGCGTTTTCACTTCATGACGTTGTAAACATCAAAGCGGCAGAATGTCGAAAATAACGACCGCACTCGAACGCACCGTGACAATCTCATCAATTCAAATAATATTTACATTGATAAATGAATAAATAAACATAAATAGAGGAAGTAAAAAATATATTACAAAGCTTTGAATTGGTGTTTGCAAGACTGATAATAATATAATACTATTCTCTACTAGGTATCAAACAGGTATAAAAAGTGTGACGTAATAAAAGATAATGTTTTATATTATGCTTTAATATGACACAATAAACCATATTAATATACGTACGTAGAAGTATATATAACTTATTTAAAGAAATGTGCAGTCCATTCTGGAATCTTAAAGCTCAAAGTTGATTCCTTGCAGCGTAACATCGTAGAATGTGACGGCCAATCAGCAACCAGGTGGAGAAAATGTCATTAAAATTACAATCTAAATGAACTTTTAAGTATTTTCGCTTTGTTCAGCATCGTGTCACTTTCAGCTCTGAGTGTGATTATTATTAAAGTGTGTGTGTCTGTATGTGTGTGTTTTTTTTAACCAGGCATCTTAATGACGCCGCTGCTGAGTCAGCAGAAAGCAGCGCGCAGCTTGAAGAGGATGAAAGATGGAGAGTCACAGGGGTGACGGAGGAGAGAGAAGAGAGAGAGAAAAAGATGAAGAGATAAAAAGGAAATAGATGTAATGTGTGATGAGAGATTTATACGTTTCACTGAAGCACAGCTGTTCAAAATGAGGAATAAAGGTGGAAGATTCACTCGTTTTCCCTTTTTTTCTGGCCGCAAAAACGTCCCGTTTCATGCTTGAGTGTGTGTATTTTTTTGTTACGCCCCATATGTGTGTGTGTGTGTGTGCGTGTGCATCAGTGTTTGTGCCAGGCCCATGCCAGCCGGTGTGTGTGTGTGTGTGTAAACAATAGAGTTGATTAGGCGTTGCGTGGCAGTGACAGCGCTGAGGGGAGATGATTAATGATTCTCTGTTTAATGTGATTAGTCCATTAATACCTCCTGTGATGGCTCCGACTGGCTAACACCAGGGAAAGGTCAGCGTGCACGCGCACACACACACACACACAGTAATGAATCATTAAGGAGGTCAAAGAAAGCAGTTATGTTACTGTTAATTTTCCTTTTCCTAAAGGCGCTAAATTCTACTTTCAAAGCTTCTCTGTGCTTCTGTTCACGGTTAGCTTGGTTAGCTTGGTTAGCTCGGTTAGCTTGGTTAGCTTGGTTAGCTTGGTTAGCTCTGTTAGCTCGGTTAGCTTGGTTAGCTCTGTTAAGTTGGTTAGCTGGGTTAGCTCGAAAGAAATGAATTGATCGATTTACTCCGTCTTAGTTGTTGCCATTAACGCTAAGCAGCATGTTTGCCAAAAAATGGTTAAAAGAAACAATTAGAATTTTAATTTTTGAGCAATAAATTTACTGTGGCCAGTTGTTGTTGTGCTTTCATGTGAGGACGGACTCAGGGAACCTTCTGCTCACATTGTTCCAGGTGGGGTTCCAGCTTTCCAATCAAGCTTCTCGCTATCCGGGAAATTCCCCCTTTCCTCTTTTCTCCTCTTCTTCTCTCTGTTAGGTTTGAGGAGGAAACACAGCCACAGTGTTTCCATGGAGACCAATCTGTTTACCTCAGAACCTTAGGTAGCATCAACAGAAGAAATAAGTGTGTTTTAACTGTGGAACCAATCCTCTGGGAAACTGACCAATAGTTAACTGTGTGTGTGTGAGAGAGAGTGTGAGTGTTAATCCAACCAGTGTAGTTAATATGTTGTTCTCATACTCTATTAGCCACTGTTGACAGCTGATGATTGATCTTCTCATCATTTTTCCCTCCAACACCCTGCGGTGACGGTGTGTGTGTCTTTATGAGAGAGAGTAAAATGCAAAGTGTGTGTGTGTTTAAACTTGACACCTCGTCAGTTTTTTTTTCCCTGTGAAATGAGGTTGTTGGTTTAGTTTCATGGTGTTAAAGATATATACAGTGTATATACAGTATATACACACATATATATATATATAATATATTATATGTATTGGTTACCGAGATCCGGTAATTACTTTTAACCAGGCCTTCGGTTCTTTAAAGTGACCAGCAGGGGGCGACTCCTCTGCTCCAATAGACATCTATGAGGAAATGACTCTACTTCTGTGTAGTGACCAGCAGGGGGCGACTCCTCTGCTCCCATAGACATCTATGAGGAAATGACTCTACTTCTGTGTAGTGACCAGCAGGGGGCGACTCCTCTGCTCCCATAGACGTCTATGAGGAAATGACTCTACTTCTGTGTAGTGACCAGCAGGGGGCGACTCCTCTGCTCCAATAGACGTCTATGAGGAAATGACTCTACTTCTGTGTAGTGACCAGCAGGGGGCGACTCCTCTGCTCCCATAGACGTCTATGAGGAAATGACTCTACTTCTGTGTAGTGACCAGCAGGGGGCGGCTCCTCTGCTCCCATAGACGTCTATGAGGAAATGACTCTACTTCTGTGTAGTGACCAGCAGGGGCGACTCCTCTGCTCCCATAGACGTCTATGAGGAAATGACTCTACTTCTGTGTAGTGACCAGCAGGGGGCGACTCCTCTGCTCCCATAGACGTCTATGAGGAAATGACTCTACTTCTGTGTAGTGACCAGCAGGGGGCGACTCCTCTGCTCCCATAGACGTCTATGAGGAAATGACTCTACTTCTGTGTAGTGACCAGCAGGGGGCGACTCCTCTGCTCCCATAGACGTCTATGAGGAAATGACTCTACTTCTGTGTGGTGACCAGCAGGGGGCGACTCCTCTGCTCCCATAGACGTCTATGAGGAAATGACTCTACTTCTGTGTAGTGACCAGCAGGGGGCGACTCCTCTGCTCCTATAGACGTCTATGAGGAAATCACTCTACTTCTGTGTAGTGACCAGCAGGGGGCGACTCCTCTGCTCCCATAGACATCTATGAGGAAATGACTCTACTTCTGTGTGGTGACCAGCAGGGGGCGACTCCTCTGCTCCCATAGACGTCTATGAGGAAATGACTCTACTTCTGTGTAGTGACCAGCAGGGGGCGACTCCTCTGCTCCCATAGACGTCTATGAGGAAACGACTCTACTTCTGTGTAGTGACCAGCAGGGGGCGACTCCTCTGCTCCCATAGACGTCTATGAGGAAACGACTCTACTTCTGTGTAGTGACCAGCAGGGGGCGACTCCTCTGCTCCCATAGACGTCTATGAGGAAATGACTCTGCTTCTCTCTTGATTTATTCCCTCAGTAAAAATTAGGGCGGGGCTACACACTGATTGACAGGTCTCTAATGGGCCATAAAGCAGGGTATCTTTTAGGGCGGGGCTACACTGACAGCGTGAACAGTTATTTTGTTGTTGTTAAGTTGTTATAAACATGAGAGCATCGTCCTCGACATGTTTTTCTCTTTAATTCCGTTTCCTGCGTCTCCTTCAGTGTCGCCGCCACCGACAGGAAGTCAGAGGACGTCTCTGCTATGATGTGGCCCACCTGATGTGTTTATGGCGCTTACCTTCAGGGGGGCCTTGCGGGGTCTGGGGGCGCGGGGGGGGGGCTTGCCTTGGCAGCCAAACCCCAGCCGGTAACTCACGCCTCAGTCAGGACTCAATTATTTCCACCTCTGTTTCGTCCCGGTGGAACCATCGGCAGCTCGGAGTCGTTGCCACGTCAACCCGTCCCGAAAAAACCCCCTTCAAAGCAGATCAATCAACCTAAGGGGGTGTGAAGAGGAGGGGGGGCGGGGGGGGGGGGTGTTTAAGGGCGGGACCGCGCTCATGCCTTCAAGTTGTTAAACGGCAAAAACTTTTGGGAGCCTAACGAGGCTGTTATCTATACGAGGAAGAGGAGAAGTTAAGCTATACATTGAAATGCATATCTGAGGCCATCGCAATTTCAAAGAGTCACTGGCGCTTATCCAATCACACAGCAGTCAGTCTCCCCCCCCCATTCCCCCCCACCCCCCCTTGCCTTCTTTCATTTTATCTAAACCTCTCACACATTCCCTCGATCCCACTCCTCTTCCTCCTCTTCCTCCTCTTCTTCGTCTTCGTTTCGCCTCCTTTTTCTCTGAATTACATCCATGTTCTTGATATCGCCCCCCCCCCACATACCCCCCCCTCCCCCCCTCTTTATCTCTGCTAAAGAGTGTTGATCCCTTCCTCGCTCCAGAAACCTCCAATCCCTGCCACACACACACACACACACACACACACACACACACACGTGTCTTTTAATTAATACATAGATTTAAATTGCGATGCTGTGTGGTGAAGTGATATACACCCCCTCTAGTTAAAAGTCTTTTTTATTGCTTAATCAATGTTGAAATTAATATGATTTAACTCCCGACCCCTCGTTACACACACACGTCACACACACACACACACACACACACACACCTCTGCTAGGTTATTAATTATAACACTAATTAACCTGCAACTAATGATTTGGCCTCTGTGTGTGTGAAAGAGACAGAGAAACAAAGTGACTGTTTGCATTGAAGTGTGCGCGTGTGTGTGTGTGTGTACTTGTGTGTGTGTGTGTGTTGGTGTAAATATATGTTAATTGGATTCCCTGATATGATGGATTATGGCGACTTACGATAACGACAGTGAAACTTCTCTTCAAAGCTCCGGGGCTCGTTGCCGTAATTCCGCTTGGCACTCGGATCAATAAAGTTTTTTTTTTTGTACAGATTCAAAATGTAAAAGCGGAGCTCCGGTCCACTCTTCCTGTGCCACGTCCCCCCCCCCCCTGGTTTTTATTCATTGCTTCTGTTTTGGGGTTATTTTTAAGCAACCACCACCTGGGACCCCCCCCATTGAAGATATTTGATTCGTTTAATGTTCTCTTCTTAACCGGCTCATGTTTGACTCTTTTGCCAAAATACATCCCTGCGTTGGTGATCGGGGGGGCGGCGCTTTAAAGGAAGTTTAACTCATCAAATGCTCCTTTCATTCCTTTTCCCAAATCTCCACCACTGTTTATTTATTCAGATTTCATACAGACTGGAGCTCCAAGTGTTTCAAATACCGACAGGAAAGCTTTCTTTAAAAGATGAAATAAATGCACTTTCGTTTCAAGGTTAGCGAGTGCTTCTATGTGTGTGCTTCTTAGCATGTTCTTCTTAGCGTGTGCATCTTAGCGTGTGCATCTTAACGTGTGCTTCTTAGCGTGTGCTTCCTAGTGTGTACATCTTAGCGTGTGCATCTCAGGGTGTGCTTCTTAGCGTGTGCTTCTTAGCGTGTGCATCTTAGCGTGTGCATCTTACTTTGTGCATCTTAGCGTGTGCATCTTACTTTGTGCTTCTTAGCGTGTGCTTCTTAGCGTGTGCTTCTTAGCGTGTGCTTCTTAGCGTGTGCATCTTAGCGTGTGCATCTTACTTTGTGCTTCTTACTGTGTGCTTCTTAGCGTGTGCTTCTTAGCATGTGCTTCTTTGCGTGTGAATCTTACTGTGTGCTTCTTAGCGTGTGCATCTTAGCGTGTGCATCTTACTGTGTGCTTCTTTGCGTGTGCTTCTTAGCGTGTGCATCTTACTTTGTGCTTCTTAGCGTGTGCTTCTTAGCGTGTGCATCTTAGCGTGTGCATCTTACTGTGTGCTTCTTAGCGTGTGCTTCTCAAAGGTTGCCGTTAATAAAGTGAGCAGAAAATCTGTGTTAATTGTAGCGTCGGTTTCTCTAAACTAAACTAAACTTCACACGTTGACCTTGTTGATTTTCTCCGTGTGATTAAAGTTTGAGTCAATATATTTTAAAAAGCGTAGCATGGAAGCTAAACCCTGGATGTGACCTTTGACCTTTCCTACCACAGACCCTGAATTTTAATTCGATTGATTTATTCTACTCTTTTCCTTTCATCATGTTGCCTTCATGTCTTCCTTTTTATTTTACTATTTTATGTTCAGGTTATTTTATTCTTCACCTTATTTGAATCCTTCTTTCCTTCCATCCCTCCTTTCCTTCCTCCTCCCTTCCCTCGTCTCCTTGAGCTGCTCCCACACGTCCTTCGCCCTAAGACGAGGGCTATTGATTTCACACACCTTGTTGAAATTACATTCAACACACATTCGTCTCTCTCTCTTTATTTATGTCTCTCTCTCTCTCTCTACGACACACACACACACACACACACACACACACACACACACACACACACACACACACACACACACAGCGCAGCGGCGTGACAGCCAGGCGGACAATAGGTGGCCGTCACAGTGATTGATGGCACTGATTATAAGTTAATAATGAAATAAACACATTCGATGAAGCTCCCTATTAATGAAGCAACCACACAATATATATGTGTATATCTATTAAAGTTTAAGTTACAGAGACCTGAATAACCAGGCAGGAAGTCCTCTGTGAGGCAGATCAATAAGTTTAACGCCTTGTCAGACACCAGGACTTAATTCTATTATTTATGGAATGCTTCATTCCAAGAAGCTTCAGAAGCCTCTGCTTGTGAGTTGAGATGTTTTTGCCTTCATTTTTTTAATATCTAATCATATTTAGCTTTGCTTTTTAATATGATTTTAATTTAGCGAACTTTATTACATTTAACAAATAACTAAGCAGTCAGAGATTTAGATTTAGATCATAGTTAAGACGTAAGTAGTAAGTTAAGATAATATAGATGCTGCATGCAAACAAATTAAAATAACATTGAATAAGTAAGCCTATTTGTTATGGATAAAGCGATGCTCCTGACATTACTTTGAATGCACACACACCACCCAGCGGGGGGGGTGGGGGGGGGTGACTTTCACATCAGCAGTTTATTTATTTTTTAAGTTGAAAAAGTTTTGAGAGGATAAAGAGGGAGATAGAGAGAGGGAGATAAAGAAAGAGAGCATTTTGGTAAAAACAGAAAGCAGGACACAACGGTAACCGACGGCAACCATCATCAATCAGAGTTTGAAGACATCGCTGCTGGCAAAGACGACAGGAACAGAGAGAGAGAGAGAGAGAGAGAGAGAGAGATGTAAATGCTAAAGGGAAACGAGTTAAATATAAAAGAGGGGAGGGTGATGTTTTAAGCCTCTTTTGGTGGAGATGGCCGCACTAGAGGGAGGGAAGGAGAAGAAGAAGAGAGATGATGGATGAGAGACACAAGAAGAGAGAGAATTGTGTTTTTGGCCTCTTTTGTGGTTTTAAAAGAGGAATTAGGACAATGACTAGTCACCTTGAGACCTTCTCTCTCTCTCTTACACTAATGTAATCTATTTTAATTTCTCTCCTCCTCGCCTTCCTCCATTGTTCTCTCATCATTTGTTTCCTGGTGCCAATTCTGAGCAAAAAACAAGCATCCTCCTTTAGGCCCTTGAGCTAACATGCTAACTGACACGAAGCGCTAGTTCATCCCCCTGTAAGCTAGCTGACATGCTAACTAGTTAACAGAAAGTCAACCTCAACAAAAAAGAAACGTGTGTGTCTACCGGAAACCTTTGTTACTGGTGAGGTATCTGATAGCATGCTAACTACACATCAAAACGCTAGCCCGTCGCACTAGCCCAACAAGCTAACCTGCTAACCACGCGAGCCAAGACAAAACCTGAAGGGAATTTGACACCAATCTTTAAATCTCTCTTTAAAAACACAGGTGGCTTTACTTTCTCTTCTTCGTTTCACAACGTCTGGACCACGGTTCCTCCGTCATTCCTTACGGGTGCGACACAGTTCAAACGGACGGCCTCCTCAACTCAGGGCTCAAAGGTCGGTGTGCGAGCGACGGCGATTTTTTGTGTGTCAAAGTTCACCAAAGTTACTGCTGAAAACCTGAGAGTGAATCCGGTAATCGGGCCAATTTAATTTAACTTGACTTAGATTTCACAGTTACAAACACCGTGCCCCCTTAATGGTCCCTCCATCTTCCCCTTCTCTCCTCGTCTTTACCACTCATCCCCCCCCCACCCCCTCTCTCTCTCTCCTGTCCTCTTCTAAAGTCTGTTCTTTCTGGATGAGCAGGTTTTATGAGCGGAGTGATAAAGAGAAGAGGGGATGAAGGGCAGAGAGGGAAGGAGAGGTGGAGGACAGAGGGGGGGGGGCGGACAGAAAACAGGAATGAGCTCGGCCTTTATTACCCCAGACCTGATATTGCCCTGGAACATTTTTATGGCATAAAATGTCTGTCCCTTTCCTGTCTGAAGGTTTATTTCAGATTTGAAACTTTGCCACCGATTTGTAAAGTAAAGCAGGAGGAAAATACAGACTGCAGCATTTAAGTCTTTTTAATAGAAAGAAATCTAATTTTCTATCTATACCTTCAGTTTAATTCGTTTGATGTAATCCAGGAGACTTTGGCACCGAGGTGCTTTATGCTGACATAGGGATGCTAACATAGGGATGCTAACATAAGCATGCTAATATAGGGATGCTAACATAGGGAGGCTACCATAAGCATGCTAATATAGGGATGCTAACATAGGGCTGCTAACATAAGCATGCTAATATAGGGATGCTAACAGAAACAATACTAGCATGCTGGTGTTGAGCAGATGTCACTTTTGTTTTAGCATGCTAACCGTTGCTAACTAGCATCAAACACAAAGCACAATGAACAACATGGCAAAATATTTAAACTATAAAACGTTTGACTTAATGATGAAATATTTCTAGACCAGAAAGTGGGAGATTAAATCAAAATCCTGCTAATTAAATAATGAGGAATTTATTGAAATTTGAAGAAGTTAATCGTCCGATTATTGGTTTGGTCCAGAAGTTGCTATCGTCTCAACACCTGATCACCGCGATTGACTCGACGGCTTCACACCTCGTCCCCGTAAGGTTTTTATTAAACATTCGCTGCGTCCATTGAGTTTTAATTTAAGATATGATTAAATAAAAAAATAAAAAATGAAACGCACCCTGCGTGAAAACGAAGCGCGCTGTCACTCCGTCGGGCCCCGAGTCGCTCGCGCCGCACTTTGACACTTGGTAATTGTGTTGTTGAATTAGATTATTAAAGAACACAACTTGAGACTCGTCAACATCATCGCTGGAGGTGCCGACGATGATGAGAAAAGACACACACACACACACACACACGTGTGTCATCTCAGAATTACTGTATATCATCACAAATTTGCTTACATGCACGCAATGTCCTCTGCTACACAGACACACACACACAGACACACACGCGCGCTGTAATGAAAGCTTTGGGCTGTTGTGTGTGAGATGGATGGTTTGACTTTAAGCTTGTATAAATAAAAGCTAAATAAATCCTGATGGCCTCTAGTGATGGCTCAGACACACCAGTGTGTGTCTGTGATGTTTGTGTTTAAAGAAACACTTTAGATATAAACTGAGGCGTTTGTGTGTGTGTGTGTGTGTGTGTGAGAAGAGAGTTTGAAGAGGCAAACACACACGGACACACACAGACACACACAGACACACACAGACACACACAGCCTGCGGCCTTTGTCTTATTCATGTTTTCGTCCCAAAGTGAAATTAAAAAGATAAAATGATGAAGAGGCAGCAAAGCAGCCGAATATTCTCTGCGACACCTTTAATTCTCTTTAATTCTCTCGTAATCACGTTACCTCGTCTCAGTCGGTCAAATAGAGCCTCGGCCGTTGATGACATCGTGTTGAACATTTCTCCTGGTGGAACCGTGGGCCTGTTAGTCTAATCTCACACGTCATCGTTGGGTTGCTCCATGGTTCTCGTTGAGCCGCGTTAAAAGTCGAGCTGGAGACCGACCCTCTGATCTGGCAGCTGGGTGAGCCTCGGGGGGGATTCTCTCCGTGATGAACCCATCTCTGGAGAAGCAGCGCAGTGAAGGAGAAGAGAAGCTCGCCTCTTTGGCTCCTGGTTGAAGCGCTCACACCGAGGCCTGAGCTCATGCTAACAATCGTTTCAATGGAGCCTTCTGAGCTCCTGGATCAGGTGTTGTGGTGATTTTCATGTTCTTTAGAGGGACGCCTTGTGAGTTCATGAGTCCAACCCAGTGGTGGACAAGCTGAAACCAAACGGTTCCTTAAGCTCAGCTTCTTTTCAAAAGTAGGTCTTGTCATCATGTTCAAGTGTCCCTGGACGCAGAGACTCATTCAGTGTGTGGACGTCTCCGTGTCTTCAGATCGCCGCTTTGACCGTCGCCATCTTGGCTTTTTGCAACCCGGCGAACGAAGGTTGCTCTGAAAGGACCGAAAAACGCGGCGATGCTCGCTTCGGATTGGCCCGCAGCGGTGTGTGAGGTCATCACAGTAGAGTGAAGGAGAGGGAGACACTTCACGAAGACGCGACATGTGACCTGCGGCAGGAGGCCGTCCTCTTCCTCGTCCTCTTCCTCTCGGGACGAAGAGCATTTGGCAAACAAGTTCCCCCACTTTTTGTCCTCCTCGTCTCCCGTCACCTCCTCTTCCATCGCAGCCTCCCTCCCGCTCTTCCTCCTCCCCTCGCGTGTGCCCCGTTCTTTTCTTCTTCTTTTTTTTATTTTTATAAAGTGTCCTCTTCCTCTCCACAAGTCCAAGATCATAACGGTCATTATGTCCCCGCTGAGAGACATTCACCTCGGCCAGGACCTCATCTCTCTCTGTCTGCCGCTCTGCGGGTCTGTTTCATCATTATTGGTCCTGAGAGACGACGTGTGTTCCCTCTCTCACCTTTCCTCCTTTCCTCCTTTCCTCCTTTCCTCCTTCCTGCTTTGTCGCCCTGAACCCTTATTTGTGTCCTTTGTCGTTTTTTTGTCTCCTCGTGGGGAGAAGCAGCTCAAAAAGACGCTTTCGGGTGAGGGGGGTTAGATGTCCAGAAGCTGCTGTGAGGAGCTTCAGTCACATGACCGACATGTTGAAGACAGGTGAAGAGGCCTCGTGTAACGGGAACTTTTGGTCAATTCAGGAAAAATGTTCATTCACGAATAAAGACAAGTAGTGTTTTTACAAGCTGACCTCTGACCCCTAAGAGTCTTCTCCTGTCCCTACGATCTAATGATGGAGAAGATGCTGGAAATAGAAGTGATGGACAGGAGAACTTCTCCTTAAGGATGTGAATACTTCCTTTCATTCTCGTTTTAAATTTGTCTTTTTGGACTCGTGTCTCTGTCTTCTCTTCCATTCAGTCAGGGTTCCTCAGCGTAATGAGATTACACGGGATTATCAGAGCCCGTCTGTCTGTAATCCACACCGCTCAATCCCATTTCACTGTTACACACACACACACTAATGCATTCTCTCTGCTGCTATGATGATGTCTTTTCTCATTCTTTTCTCTTTTAATCCCCTTTTTCTTCTTTTGTAATATAAATTATCACCGCGTGTCATTTAGCTTTCCTTTAATCTCCTTTCTTCTGTCCTTCCTAAACTCCTTCCCTTCTCCCATCCCTCCCTCCCTTCTTCCCTTTCCTTCCCTTTTCCTCCTGTGGATTTCTTCCCACCCACTTGCTTCCTTGTCTCCTTCCCTCCCTCCCTTTCGGTCCATCCTCCCCTCGCGTCTCCCTCAGTGCGCGGACAACATGCGTCCGTCTCACCGCCAGAGCTCGCACGTGAGCCACTCCGACACACACACACACACACACACACACACACACACACACACACACACACACACACACACACACACACACACACACACACACACACACACAGTAGATGTTGAGAAGAAAAGTGCAAACTTCCCGTTTAGAGAGTCGAGCAAAGTTTATGAAACAGCAGCGCGAGAGATGGGACCGATACCCTCCGCGCGCGCATCACACACACACACAACCGCGCGCGTGCGCGTCCAAGCACACACATCCACGGGGGTGTAATCAAGTCCTCCCCTATCAGTCCCGGCCAATCATGCCCGCAGTCCTGCAGGGGGCGGCTGCTCTGATTGGCCCGGCCGGCAGTGTGTGGGGGTGGGCGGGGCCTAGTTAGGAGTGGGGGCGGGGGGTGGGGACGGGGGCTGACCTGGAGTCTGTTCCAGTCGCGTTTACGCACAGACCGGACAGTCCGCCGTTCCACGCGCGCATAACGGGGAGAGACAGCGGGAGAAGAACCGGAGACCATCAGGAGGAAAACAAAGTTACAGCAAAGCAGAAAGTTTCTTCTTCCTCCGCAGCTGGAAAACGAGAGAAGGAGAAAGTGTGTGAGAGAGAGAGGGGGAGTCCGAACTCTCCACTTCTTCCAACCCCCCCTCCCTCCACAGCCTACATGTCGCTCCCCGGCTCCCCTCCGGGCTCCGGCGCCCCGACTCCGGCCGCGCTCTACCGCTCCGCGCCGGACGCGCTGCACACCTCCGTCAGCTCCACCGGCACCTCCAGCCCGGGCCACACCAACACCAACTCCCTCCCCCACTCCCACGCGCACCCCCACTCCCTGTCCCCGTCGCCGCGGCTCACCAGCAGCATGCTCAGCGCTTTCCTGCCCGGGCCAGGGGGCGCGCTGGCCGGGCTGGGTAACGGCGCCGCCCCGGTGATGTCCGGAGGCGGCGGACCGGGCGCCCTGGGTCCCCTCGGCGGGCTCGGCCTCGGCTCGCTGAACGCCGCCGGCTTGACCCCCGGCTCCCCCGGCATGGCGCAGAGCTCCGGCGGCGCGGGTCTCTGCAGCGAGTGCAAGCTGGTGGAGGTGCACGGCGTGAAGGTGGCCAGCTTCGGCGTGGACGGCCAGGAGCTCATCTGCCTGCCGCAGGTGTTCGACCTCTTCCTGAAGCACCTGGTGGGGGGGCTGCACACCGTCTACACCAAGCTCAAGAGGCTGGACATCGCGCCGGTGGTGTGCACCGTGGAGCAGGTGCGCGTCCTGCGGGGGCTCGGCGCCATCCAGCCCGGCGTGAACCGCTGCAAGCTCATCTCCAGGAAGGACTTCGAGGTCCTGTACCAGGACTGCACCAGCGCCAGGTGGGTACCCCCCTCCCCCCCCCCCCCCCGATCACCTCCACGACCCGCGGGGATGCTCCTCTCTGAAGCCGCGGGTCACTCCACAACTTCCCGGCGTGGATCCCGAGTTTGCGTCGCTGCGTAATCCGTAATTTCTCTTCTTGCGCGCGCTCTTCTGTCTCCACGCACGTGTTCCTCTTAAACTCATTGCCTTTCCATCGCGCAATAAGTAATACTCATGTGCTTATATATGTTTGTGTGTCTGCGAAATGTTGTTATTGATCTCAATAGAACAAACTGCATTATTAACTCTCCTTCTCGGGTCGTTACTTATTTCTGCTTCGGTGTTGAAAATGATGCTTTTACCGTATCGACTTCGGCCGATGGAAGTGCTCGTGTGTGTGTGTGTGTGTGTGTGTGCGCACTGGTTTCACGTCTTTCAGTGAAACACACGGAGCGCGAGCACACTTTTTCCATTCGACGCTGTTGATGGAAAAGCTTCTGGTTCTCATAATCCATTAGTTTATGCCTCACCAGTCAGTGTGTGTGTGTGTGTGTGAGTGTGTGTTTGACCTAAGAGTTAATGTGCGTGTGAGACTAAGCGGGTTTGTTGGAATAACAGTAAGGCTTTAATGTGTGTTTGTGTAAACACACGCGCGTGTGTGTGTGTGTCTGTGCGCGTGTAGCCCTGCTGCCACCTGCCTCTCCTCAGCAGGTCCTCTCTGGTGCAGATGATGATCAATAGTTTGCTTCCCAAAATCTGGCCCAAACGATGAGTTCAGGCGTCTCTGTAGCATCACTAAATGTTTCCCACATGGAGCCACTCGATGGGTTTCCCTCTGACCTCTGACCTCTCCCTAAACCTGCGGAAACCAGCTCGGGAACCACGGCAGGAGCAACGAGGCTCGTTGGAACGTTGCTAACAGGGACGGGGGTGGAGGGGAGGGGAGGGGAGGAGGGGGGGGGGGTCTCACCTCAGCACACTTTGCTGCTCCGACGTGTTTCCATCCTGGAAACAGAAAACGTGCTCAGAGCTCCTCCTCATGTCTGGAGGCTCCTCCGGGGAAAACAGTCCTGGAATTTCACATGGGGGGGGGGGGGGGGGGGGGGGGGCACACACACACACACACACAGACCCACACACACACACACACACACAGGTCGTCTGGAGTGATTGCTGTTGAGCATCGGCTGATTATTAACAGTGTTTTGTGTTGCTGTGGAGTCACTGGATTGTTGGAGGGTGACCTCTGCTTTTTAAGCCTCACACACACACACACAGACACACACACACATACGTGCGCACACACACACACACACTGAAGTGTCTTAAGCTTGAAGTCACCTCCCATCTCCTCACAGAGCATTTCTGGCTCTATTTTTGTCTCTCTTTTTATCAGCCACCTCCTCGTCTCTCACCGCTATCAAGCCGAGTAATTCTGTGTTTAATTGTCTCCTCCCTCTTGCCCCCCCCCATGTCTCTCTTCACCCCCCCCCCCGCCCCCCCCCACACACACACACCCAGCGGTGGGTGTCAGGCCCGATAACGGATCATGTGAATGCGCATTGGAACGACGCGGCTGGAGAGCTATTGTTGTCCAACGCACAGCCAACACACACTCACACACAATCATATTGGCATTCCTCTAATGCCCCCCCCTCACTTCCCCTCACCCCCCCTCTCCACGTACCTCTCTGGGAAAAGAAAGGAAAAATGAAAAAGGAAGGAGGAGAACTCCCACTGGGGTTCTGCACACTTTGTTCTTCTCACTGACTGAATGTGTGTGTTTGTGTCCTCGCTGTCTTATACAGTGTAATATGTATACTTATACACTTATATACACATATATACATATATACATATATATATATATATATATATATGTATATATGTGTATATAACAAACAACAAAGTAGTAATAAGTAGAAGTACTCGTATGATTCAATAAAGCTTTGATGTAAAGCATCATGTGACCACATTGAGTTTTTATTTAAACGCCTTGTGAAGAATTTTACTTTCACAACTCACCAGAATGTATTTTTATATTTTTAACATCAGAACTAATGAAAGTGTCTAAATGGAAACTCGGGGATTTGAATTAAAAAACGGAAGCGTGGCGCGTGATTGGACGAAGCAGCTGTCAATCAAAGCTCTTGTGGAATATTCAACTAGAACATACATTTTTTACTGAATTTAAATTAATTAATTATGCATGTCTGTGTGTGTGAGTGAGTGTGTGTGTGTGTGTGTGTGTGTGTGAGAATCGATAGTGAGTGACAGGAAGGCGGGTTGCTGAATTTGAGAGTGTTATTCTGAGCCCTCCTTATCACACACACACACACACACACACACACACACACACTGGTGATGGAGGTCGTGCTGTTCCTGAGTGTGTGTGTGTGTGTTAAGCATTGCGGCCTCACACACACACACACTCAGCGTGAACTCCTTTCATCAATTCAGTGTTTTTCATTATTTTACATGGAGCATTACGTTCTTTTGATGGAGCTCAGTGGTTTGTAAAACACACACAAACACACACACACACACACACACACACACACACACACACACACACACACACACACACAAACACACACACTCACACACACACTCACTGTGTGTGTTTGTGTCTTGCATGCACAAACAGAGCTATCAGTTGTCACACTGGCTCAGGTTACATCAGTGTGTGTGTGTGCGTCCGGTTGATATTTGTGTTGGTTTGTTTTGCTGGTGTGTGTGTGTGTGTGTCTGGTTTCAGCTGCGCTTTGTGCGCCTGGTTAATTGATAAAGGTTAACGCGTCGTGGCTCTGAGGTCATCATTCCTTCTCACAACCATCTTCATAGTTTAAGACACACATTTCATGTTAAAAAACACAACAAAACACACAGCTCACTTCCTGTGGATGCACGCGTTGACCCTCCAAAATAAAACTTCTTGGCCTGAAGTCAGTCTTTTTTTTAAGTAAACCTTTGACGCCCAGCACCACCGGTCAGGCTTTTCAAAATAAAAGCGAAAGTAAAGTATTTTCAATCCGTATTACTTTAAGGACTTTGAGCTGTGTGTGTGTGTGTGTGTGTGTGTCCGAGGCAGAGGAGGAGGTTTCATGCTTCACTTACCAACCCACTAACCAGCTGGGGCGAGAGACACAGAGGGAGAAAGATGCTCTCTCTCTCTCTCTCTCTCTCTCTCTCTCTGAGAGGTGAAGATCAAAGTAAGAAATATGACCCTCTGTCACCAGAAGAACTGCCCCCCCCCATCTGTGTGGGTGTGTGTGTGTGTGTGTGAAATAGATCATGTTTCACAAAAGGCTTTCAGGCTTCAACTTTTCACGAGAGAGAGAGAGACTCTTCAAAAGAAGTCGGGCGAGAGACATTAACAACAATAACAAAGTAGTGAGAGAGAGAGAGAGTATACGAATACTTCAGTGAAGGTACTAATACCACGGAGGAAGTAATTCAC
>NC_084900.1:717055-742055 GCF_949316345.1 Pungitius pungitius | reverse complement strand
ACACTGACTCTGGCGCTGACCTTCACACACTTGCATGCGCGCACATCGAACACGCATACGTTTAGAATCATATGGGCTTACGCAGGCAGATGCAAATGGTGGGTTGGCCTACGCACACACACACACGCACACACACACACACGCACACACACACACACACACACACACACCACCAGGTGAATTTAGATAGGATTATCCTCACATACCACTCTGTACAAATAGTGTCAAAAGCCCTGTGTGTGTGTGTGTGTGTGTGTGCACATGTTCTCTTCCTCGTTATGTGTGTACGCCTGCTATATTTGTGTGTGTGGTCGTAACAGTGACATCTGCACTGTTGGCTAAACAGCTTGCGAATATGCTGATAAAAACAACGCCGGCAGCCAAATTTACAACACCTATAAAACACACACACACACACACACACACACACACACACACACTCAGGGGCACAAGCACACACACACACACACACACACATTCGCACACTCAGAGGGCGTATTATGGTGAGATTTACGGTGTGTCTGTGTGTGTGTTTCGGTTTATTGCAGTTTACAGGACAGGGAGAGCGTCTATGTAAGCAACAACTACCCTGTGTGTGTGTTTGTGTGCACGCAGCACATTGAGATGTGTGTTGTGTTAGACAAAGACCCCCAGACTCAATTTTGAAAGCAATATTTTGTATCATATTTGGTCCCAGTTCAACTAAATGATTCTACTTTTCGGTTAGTACCCCCTGTGGTGTTTGTATCGCAGACTTTTAATCTGAAGGTTTGTTTCTTTAAGGGATTTTAACACTATTGAATCCTAGATAAATGGATGTATTTGTCCTTAATGTTTAAGAACAGATGTGCACATGCTAATAAAGATTCACAAAAATATGATATTTATATAATGTAATATTTCAATATCTTATCCACGTACACCAGCAGTAAAGTTTTACAACTTTATTTCCGTTCTTTGGAGGCCTTTTTCCCCTAGTTACAGTCGTTTCCATGGTTCCAGGTTTGATACAGTGTAGCATGGAGCCTAGCTACAGTCGTTTCCATGGTTCCAGGTTTGTTACAGTGTAGCATGGAGCCTAGCTACAATCGTTTCCATGGTTCCAGGTTTGTTACAGTGTAGCATAAAGCCTAGCTACAGTCGTTTCCATGGTTCCAGGTTTGTTACAGTGTAGCATAAAGCCTAGCTACAGTCGTTTCCATGGTTCCAGGTTTGTTACAGTGTAGCATAAAGCCTAGCTACAGTCGTTTCCATGGTTCCAGGTTTGATACAGTGTAGCATGGAGCCTAGCTACAGTCGTTTCCATGGTTCCAGGTTTGTTACAGTGTAGCATAAAGCCTAGCTACAGTCGTTTCCATGGTTCCAGGTTTGATACAGTGTAGCATGGAGCCTAGCTACAGTCGTTTCCATGGTTCCAGGTTTGTTACAGTGTAGCATAAAGCCTAGCTACAGTCGTTTCCATGGTTCCAGGTTTGATACAGTGTAGCATGGAGCCTAGCTACAGTCGTTTCCATGGTTCCAGGTTTGATACAGTGTAGCATGGAGCCTAGCTACAGTCGTTTCTATGGTTCCAGGTTTGATACAGTGTAGCATGAAGCCTAGCTACAATCGTTTCTATGGTTCTAGGTTTGTTACAGTGTAGCATGGAGCCTAGCTACAGTTGTTTCTATGGTTACAGGTTTAATACAGTGCAGCATAGAGACTGTCGTTTCTATGGTCCCAGGCTTGATTCGGGGTCAGTTTTACAGTTTACATATTTGACTGGTGTCTAGAAAAGCAAGGAACAACTATAAGTAGAGGGATTTGTCTTTGGAGGAGGCAGTGACCTCCTATCTCATAGTACAGTGCGTATCGCAACAGCAAACTGTGGAAACGTGTGGGAGTGTGAGAACAGGAGGTCATTAAAACATGCTCAAACATTTTCCGGGATAAATACTAAATACAGCACCATTCTTAAAAAGAGTCAGTGCACTCTTAGCAGAAAAACAGGCTGTGTGTTTATTCAGCCTATATCAGGAGCTCTTAACCTTTTCTCCAGCGGGTAACCCTCACTGAGTAAATTTAGCCTCGGCCTGGGAGACGGAGCTCGCTCCGGTCATCAGGAAACGGGCCGAAGTTTATGTGTAACAATTCACCTGTTGATGAAAAGTTCACGTAGAAAACCAAGACAAAGAGTCCAGCTTTATTACAGTAAGTGGGTCATGCTCACTCCCATTTCAAACTTAGAGCAATATTGATCGAGTATCAAACGAGCGTTCCCTTGTTGACTTGAATTGGTTTGGCTCCAGTTCAAGTCAAATCGCAGCCATGTTTGTTTCTCCGGGTTCAGCTGCAAAGCGTCGACCCGTACGTGTCCACAGCCGCCGCCAACCTACGAGGACGAGAGACGTCAGTGAACTCAACCCGCGGCTTTGCTGCTGGGGAGGGACACGGAGCCTCTGGATGTTTTACGATATCCTGCAGCCGTAGATCAGAACCATCTACCGATAACTATTCTCCACCAGGAAGGGATTCACTTCAACTGCTTCCAGCAGAGTGGACCTTGATTATTGTTGTGTTGCTAAATAGCTCAGAAAAAGGTAAATGTGATTAAATGGATTATAAAATGATTAACAACACATCCATTTACTGTTTTTCCCATTTTCACACCACCATTCACATCCATTTTTGTTTATAATTTGACTGTTTAGACCTTTAGAGTAAGATAAACGATTAGAACTGTAAATCGTTGCACATGTTATCAATAAGTAGTGAGATCTTGTTCTGTATAAAATGTGTGTCTTCAGACCCAAAAGTCTGACTTTAAATCTAGTAAGATAAACTAGTTAAGGTTGAAATATAAGCTTTAATGCGCTTAAAATCGTGTTCAAGTAAACACGCCGATGGAAACGTCCTGGAGGTGGAAAGTGGGTTAGGATTAGTTAGGGTTAGTTAGGGTTAAAGTTAGGATTAGTTAAATAGGCTTAACTAATCCTAACTTTAACACATATATATAATATATATGTGAAAAAACTTCAGGTCATTTAATTTTCAGTCTCAAACTTCAGTCCCAAACAGGAATGTGTGTGAATCTTTCTCCACTCGTCTCATGTTGCCCCCCCCATCCTCCCTCCCCCCCCCCCCCCCCCCCCTCTCTCTATGGTTGGACTTAGACAATGAAAACAATGAATTTGGTGTCTGTTTCTTTCTCTCTCTGTCCCACCCTCCCCCAACTCTTCTTTCCCTTCATCTTGCTCGCCCTCACTCTCTTTCTCGCGGTGACCCTGTGTCACACTCTCTCGACCATGCCAGCAACCCCCCCCCCCGACCCCCCACTTCTGTCTCCTTTTTAATTATAGTTTAGTCTCTCTTCTGTCACTGTGTTATAGTTTTTCACACTGTACTCTGAAATCACTCGCTTTCTATCTCTTTACTGTCCTGTTTTTCTCTTTCCAAAGACTTTTTCTCCCCCCCCCTCCCCCCCCCCTCTCTCTCTCTGTCTTTCTATGTGATTTCATGCTCCAGCTGCTCTATTATCCGTCTGTCTGAGGTTGTGTTAACATCAACAATGCTGCTACACATACACTGATGGGCCGATAGATGGACGGGCAGATAGTCGGGTCGGGTGGATCCTCGTTGAAGCTGCATTTCATTATGCTTCCTTCTTTTTGTCCTCCCCCCCCCCCCTGTTAGTTTATTTAGCTGCAGCTTTAATGCGTTTTTTCAAGTTCAAGCAAATGAAACACGAGTTTAGGAGGAATGAAGGGAAATTAGACTTAACTTAACAAGTTAAAAGGTGTTCAAGGAATTTCTTTTTTTGTTATTGGTTGAGTTTACAGACTTTAAGAAGTGTCCTAATCGTGGCCCCTGAGGAACGCCGCTTCCTTTATGGTTAAAATGTTGATTTGCTGCGGTGTGAATTCTTTCTCCCACGAAGGTGAATCCTTATCGTCACGGTTTATAAAAAGCAAACCTACAATATCTGCAGACGTCACGGATTGGTCGTGGAAAAAAAGACATTTTCACAACTTACACGAGTTTAAACGTGGTTTATAACTCCTGAAAAAAACTCCATCTTTCCAAAAATGAACTTGTGTGGGTGGATCCCTAAAATACAGCGTCTACTTCCTGCAGCGTCTCCTGTAGCGTTTCCTTCATGGTCACAACGAGCCCCTCAGTCCTCCTTCCGTCTCCAAAGCACTTTATTTTGAACTGTTTTCGATTGGTTGTGGACTTTAGTCGTGACCCTCTGGCTCTTTTTCAGCTTGTTTCTAACTTCAGTTCCTCCTGCTTGTTTCCCTTGTCGACTTTTTAAAAATTCTTGATAATGATTTCATTGCGGCGCCGGTGACCTTTGACCTTGAGGTTTACGATGTAATTAGCTGTAGTGTTTGCTTTTATGTTTGCTGACGTGTTTGTGACGAGTCCAGTTCTCCATCCCGGATCTCCACAATAGAGGACCAGAGGGTCCGTCTTTGTCTCCTTTCTCCTCCTCGTTCATTAATCACCCCCCCCCCCCCTCAGCTCCCCCCCCCCGTCCCTCACAGATGTTCCCCTCGCCGGTCAAAACATCTCCGTCTTCTTTTCTTCTTCTCTGCGAGACGACTCCCTTGTTCTTCTTCTGGGTTTGTTTTTCATCTCTTTCTTCATTCTTCAGTTCTGCCCTCGTTCCGTCTCTCCTCCTCGTTTATTTGTCTTTCTCTGCGTCTCCTCGTCCCTTCTCTCCGTCTTGTGAGTGTAAGAGAGACAAAAATCTTTCCACTGTTGTTGTTTGAATTCTTTGGGGATTTGTCAAATCTCGGCCATGTTTGTAGTCTTTCAAGGTTCCCCCCTTTCTAATGTGTTTGTATGTGAAGAGAGAAGGTGTGTGTGTCTGTGTGTGTGTGTGTGTATGTGAGAGAGCTTCCATAACACTCACACAACTTCATGCTTGTGTGTTTATCCACTTCATTAGAGCTGTGGAGCTGTAGAGTGTTTGTGTAGCATTCAAACATCTGTTACACTTTCATGAAAAACTGTCTATGGGAGCCAAAGTTTGTGTGTGTATGTGTGTGTGTGTGTGTGTGTGTGAACTGTTCTTTTAAGTCAAACACACACACACAGGCCTTAAAAGCTGCATTTCCTGCCTCAGAGGATGAAAGCTGCATGATTATTTGTCCTGTGTGTCACAAGAGAGGGTGTGTGTGTGTGTCTGTGTGTGTGTGTGTGAACATGTGGGCTCGGCTGTACGCACCTGCGAGAGTGTGTGTTTTCCTAATGGGATGGTTGTAGGTTAGTTGTGTAGATTGTGTGTGTGTGGGGTGCCCCCCCCCCACCCCCCCCCCCCCCTTTGCTTTGTTTGGGGTGACCTACAAAAGCCACATTCCTGTGCGCCCCCCCATGCTACAGGCTACACACTCTTCCCGGCCTCATTACTCACCACGGAGCTGGAGATCATGACGACGTCCGAGGAGCTTCATCAGAGACCAATAAACAGAGTGTTGTGAGAGGAAGCGACATCTGAGAGCGGCGCTCGTGTGCTGTTTGTGCGCCTTGTGATCCAAGGTCGCCCGATGCACCACAACAGGGTCTCTGAGCGGAAACCGCTTCCTGTTGCTTTAACTAGCAGCTTTTGTTGTGCGTTTGGTCTGTGAGAAGCTCTCATGGAGTTGTGTGTTATTCTGTTTTACATCATGCAAACGGCAGCGTGTTCTTAAAATAAACACCAGGCCCAGTTCTACAACAACGGCTTTAATTTGACCTTTTGGACATTTAATGGACTCTTAGTTTTGCTTCTTTGGATCAGTGACTCCCCTGGTAAGAAATATATATATATATATATCTTTATATAATATTCTGTACTGTGGGTGGAACCTGATGATGTCACAGAGCGCCCCCCCCCCAAAAAAGAACCCTGGTGGAATGATCAGTCAGGTTTAATTAGCAGTGGACTAACGCTGACTCCACTGAAGCCGCTTTGAAAAGGGCTGACGGGGGGGTTTGAGGAGGAGGCTCCCTGATTACAGATTAACTGACCAATGAGCAGCTTTATTAAGAAAAACAAGAGAACTTTAACCCAGCGAAGCACAAGTTGAATCTTTGTTATTGTGTTATTGGAGGGAAGAGACCCATTAAAGACTCGTCTTATTTCACATTTTACCTTCTGCTGCTTTATAGTATAAAAGTACAATATATGTAGTACATACATATACAGTAAAAAGTACAATATGCACCCCTGTCATTCACCTTTCTGATACCTGGTTGTTTACCTCCCAAAATGAAGAGTTATTAATATTGTATTATAATTAGGGCCGGGACTTTAGCGCGTTAATTACGATTAATTAATTACAATGTGAATTAAGATTAATTAATTACACAAAAAAAGACACATTAAACATTTTTTACGCATTTTTACATTTATTTTTTGCACCGCGGAACGTTTCTCACTGGATGAGTTTCGGAAGGACCGATTATACTGGAGCACCAACTAGCGTTCATGACTTCAGACAACAACAAACCACAGTGAACATGAACAAAGAAGCTAACGAGACCGTGTCGGGTGGCCCCATGAATGGGAAATCTTATTATAATAAACACACGGATGGAAGCGTCGATAAGAGCGTGGTTGTGTGCAAGCTGTGCAACAAGGAGCCTCAAGTATCACCTCAACGCAACACAACTAGCAGCTAGCGTGGACGTACAAGGACCCACACCCAACCCACACTGCACCAGATGACTGGTTTAAGGACCAGGGTAACTAAGACCACGTCTGAAAAAATAACCAATGTTCTGAATGTACTTGAAAGTATTGGTCTACTTAAAAAAACATAGTTTACAGAAGGTCTACTTACCTTTAGGCTACCTGAATTTCTGAAAGTACTATATTTCTAAATATGCTATTGCTACACTTGTCTGCTGGAATTGGTTGAACAAAAATCCATAAAAATCTGTGTGAAAAAAATTACTTCTCACTGTTCTCAGGTCAAATATTTATGCAATTAAAATGCGATTAATTTCGATTAATTAATTACAAAGCCTCTAATTAATTAGATTAATATTTCTAATCGAGTCCCGGCCCTAATCGTAATGTTCTTGTAATACAAGATACGGTGATGATTTTGAATTGGTTTGGTTTCAGTGGAAATTTCCTTCATGGCGAAGGCGTTATTCTCATGATCGTGTTTCATTGTTTAGTGTGAATGTTACTTTGATGCTTTCTAGACGTCAATCTCTCGTTTTTTCACCACGACAAACGTCCATAAAACTGCTCGAGATCCAAAAGAAGAAATTTCAGTTGTGAAACTAATCCACAGAAGCTTTTCGGGGGTTACCGTGGGAACGGGAAGGTCCAACAGCGGGTCTGGCCCACGTTTCATGGTGGGAGGAGCTTCTCCATGTGGGCGGAGCCGGGCCCACGCAGCGGCGTCCACCGCTTTGCTTCCTGTTTGTGGAGGCGCAGCTCACAACAACAAACAAATATAAATCAAGCAACATTTAGGCTACGAGGGAACAGAAGTTCCCCTGAAGGAAGGAGAGAGCAAAGCACTTCTATTGTTCCCATGATGTATCCTCGCTGCATCTCCTCTAATTAACAAGATGACTTCTCCTACTCTGTCCCCGTCGGAGGGAGGGTGGGGGAGGGGGGGGGGGGGCGTAGCCGCAGGTCCGATCTGAAGGTCGCTAACGGCACTTGATGTTTAAACCTTTTGTACGAAGCGAGGTTTCTGTGACATTTGATCCGAGGTCAGCGACTCCGTCACCCTGCAGGTGCTTTTATTTTGAAGAAACACAAGTTCTCTAAAGCTAAATGTGGTTAAATGTAAAATATATAATTCAATAAGATGACAAACTTGTGTGTGAAAGTCGGCCACTACTAAAGTTTGTTGTCTGTTATCTGCAGAAATTTACAACTTTTTGAATGTTTGTCATTTTTAACCAGTAACGCTTTTACAGTCTGTGTGTGTGTGTTTAACATTAAAGTTATCACTTTTATAGTCTGTGTGTGTGTGTTTAACATTACCGTTATCACTTTTATAGTCTGTGTGTGTGTGTGTGTGTGCTTGTGTGTGTCTGTGTGTGTGTGTGTGGGTTTCCTTGCATGGACACGCCAACGTACTACGAGGCTGTAATAGAATAAAAGCTTATATGTGTGTGTGAATCTGCAATAATAACATATTGTGTGAGATTCAATGTGTGTGTTTATGAAAGGAAAGAGCTGTGTGTGTCTGTGTGTGTGTGTGTGTGTGTGTCCAGTGTGACCCGGTGTAAACTAATATTGATTCAGCTGTTGGTGTTATACACTAGTCATAAAACTGGACTTACTGTTGGATCCAGGCTTACCTCCTGACTCTGTGTGTGTGTGTGTGTGTGTATGTGCGTGTGTGTGTGTGTGTGCGTGTACCTGGGTGTTTGTGTGTTGACTTGGATTTGGACCATGTGCGGTTCAATTTAGAAAGAACTCAGTTTACGTGTCGAGTGAGGTTTTCTTCCCACTTGAACGCTTCGCACTGAGAAATCAAGCAGATTATGAACGTTGCCATGACGACGTGGAGGCATCTTCGCCACGAGGCTCCTGCAGTCAGTCGTCACACCGAAGTATGCGACTATTCGAAGGAAGTGGCGGTTATTTGACTGAATATCTCTTTTAAATGTTGAAGGGAATGATGGCTTTCAATGACCAGCATGACAAAACGTTCTGGGTTCCTGACGCGATCCGTCACTAAAGAGGGAGGATTTCTCCGGTCGCTCGATGCCATCAGAACATCAGAGGAGGAGGAGGAGGAGACCAAAGACGGAGCAAAAAAAGAATTAGTCAGAAGAACACTAATGTGTTCCTCTCTAACTGTGTGAATACTCAAATGTTTGTTCAACATAAACTTCTCTTCAGGTCGTCTAGTTCGTATTTTTTGGTGACCTCAGCGCACCAGATCTCACAGAGACAGAAGATCTCACAGAGATAGAAGATCTCACAGAGACAGAAGATCTCACAGAGACAGAAGATCTCACAGAGATAGAAGATCTCACAGAAATAGAAGATCTCACAGAGATAGAAGATCTCACAGAGATAGAAGATCTCACAGAAATAGAAGATCTCACAGAGATAGAAGATCTCACAGAAATAGAAGATCTCACAGAGACAGAAGACTCCGATGAACTAAAAAGCTGCAGAGAATGAGATGGAGAACGTGAGAAGGTCTCTTTTTTTGTTTGTTTATAGTCAAGAGATGAACATATATTTGGCGTGTGTGTGTGTGCGTGTGTGTGTGTGCGTGTGTGTGCGTGTGTGCGTGTGTGTGTGTGTGTGTGTGTGCGTGTGTGTGTGCGTGTGTGTGCGTGTGTGCGTGTGTGTGTGCGTGTGTGTATGTGTGCGTGTGTGTGTGTGCGTGTGTATGTGTGCGTGTGTGCGTGTGTGTGTGTATGTGTGCGTGTGTGTGTGCGTGTGTATGAGTGCGTGTGTGTGCGTGTGTGTGTGTGTGTGTGTGCGTGTGTGTGTGTGCGTGTGTATGTGTGTGCGTGTGTGTGTGTGTGTGTGCGTGTGTGTGTGCGTGTGTGTGTGTGTGCGTGTGTGTGTGTGTGCGTGTGTGTGTGCGTGTGTGTGTGTGTGTGTGATGTACGGGGACATTCTAACTCCCCAGAGTCTTCTTCTTCTTCTCTTCCTCACTCTCTCTCTCCCTTTTTTTCATCATCGCTCTTTTCCTTTTTTTGGTGACATTCCTGTCCGCGTTGAGGGTGTCATCCTTGGTTTCTGCTGACTCGTCGCTTCTCACACACTCACACACGCACACACACGCACACACACGCACAGACACACACAGACACACACTCCAGCTGTTGGGAGTGTGGGCGTTTATTGGATTGTCTGTGTCCTCTATTTGGATAAGGAGAAAGGACAGAGGGAGCGAGAAGGAAAGGAGGAAACGAAGGAGGACAAGGAGCAACACGGGAGAGGACAGAAGAAGAATCAGAGGACGACGTTTACCAAGAATACGAATAAAAGATTAGAAACACAAGCATCGTAATAATGTATTTATATTATAGTACTTATTCCTCAGTTTAATGCACTATTTTGATGGATTATTTATCTCACACAAGGCTTTGAAAGAGCTTCTGCAGCTTCTGTAAAGAGCAAAGAAATTATTTTGCACAATACAAAACATGTTGGTGGTTCGTTTGAGTTTCACAGCTGGTTTAATTCCTCCAAATTCTGTAGAAAATAACCAGTCGACCAATGAAATAATAAAAAGTTTGGAAGAGAGAGAGAGAGAGAGGGAGGGAGAGAGAGAAAAGTTGGTATAGGTGGAGAGAGCAGATGCTGCGAGAGAACAATGGAGGGGGGGGGGGGGGCGTAAATGATGGTCGGTGAAAGAGGGCGAGAGTAAAAATGAAGGGAGAAGGAGAGATGAAAGATGACAGGCGTGGGAGGCAGCGGGCGAGCAAGGGGGAGAGAGAGAGAGAGAGAGAGAGATATGTAAAAGATGTTGAGGGGGAAACAGAAGCCGATGAGGGGGGGGGGGGGTGTGAAAGAGAGAGATGACAGCACCATGAAGAAGAAGAGGAGGAGGAGGAGGAGGAGGAGAAGAGGTGAGCGTCCTTGCACTGTCAGGGGCGATCGATGGCACATCATTTACATTACACTGACTTAACTGCAGGGGGGGGGGGTTGAGGGGGGGTGAGATTGATAGATATAGATATAGAGAGTGGAGTGAGGAAAGGACAGGTAGAAGAAGAGAGAAGGATGGACGGAGGGGCAGAACATTAACTACAGCTGAAGAGAGATGGAGAGATGGGGAAGATAAAAAAAGGGGGGGGGGTGGAATTGATCGGATGGTCGGGGCAAGTCTTTCTCTTTCCTTTACTGCCCTTCTTCACCCCCCCCCTCATGTGTCACATGTCTCTCCTCATTACTTTCATCCCTCCTTCTCTCTCTCTTCATCTCAGAGCACTCTGTGTTACAAATGCCTTTTAGAGCTAAATGCTAACATGCTCACGTCGACAATGCTAACATTATTCCCTTCATCCCTCCCCAAGACTGTGCTCATTTACGTAAGCAGTACCATAGAAGGTGGGATGAGCTGATTAGCTCCCTGACTAGCCACCGCTAAAAAATCACAATTTAAAAATCCTGAATGGCTGAAGATGAATCTGCACGTTTCCTGGACTTATTTTATTTTGAAATCTCTCTCTCCCTCTTTATGTATCTCTGCTCATGCCCCCCCCCCCTCCCCCCTCCCCCCGCACACCATATGTGACATTCCTTCTTGATGTGGCGCATTGAAAACTTCCTGTTGTTATAGTTTGTTATGGCGCTCTTCAAAGAGATGGTGTTGAAGGGGGGGGGGGGGGGGGGGCATGTAGTCTGTTATAGTTTTACCTCTTAAATGCTAACACGTGAGAGCACCCTGTATGAATTATCCCAGTGTGTGTGTGTGTGTGTGTGTTTGTCTGCATGCCTAGGAAGTAAGGTAATGACGCTTAAAGCCATCACACACACACACACACACACACACAGACACACACACACACACACACACACACACAGACAGGCAGACACACGTTAGCCCATCGACCTGTATAACTTGTCTCGTCAGCGATTGTGTGTCGCCCCTCTCTGTGTGTGTGTGTGTGTGTGTGTGTAGTGTTTAATATTTAATACGTTGCTGGTTAAAAATGCAGAAGTGTTTTTGTCTCCTGTCCCGTAGCACACCTGTTCCTCTGGAGGGAGAGTAGCTGAAGGTTGGATGGATGGATGGATGGAGATATTTATGGAGAGAAGGATGAAAATGTGGATGGATGGATGGATGAAAAGGAGATGGATGTGAAAAAAGGAGAGGTGGACACAAGGCTGGATGGAGGATGAATTGGATGGATGGTTTGTGAAAAGATGGATAGTGGATTGGGAGTGGATGGATGAATGGATGGATGGATGGATGGTTGGATTATAAAGATAGTGGGATTGTTAAATGGAAAGACATAAATGTGTATATTGTGCTGTGCATGTATATATTATACATATGTCTATGTGTGCATGACAGATACATGACAGATGATTGAGAGATGGATGAAGGGATGAGGTGATTGAGAGTTGGATGAAAGGATGAAGTTATTGAGAGATGGATGAACTGACGAATGGATGAAGGGATGATGTGATTGAGAGATGGATGAAGGGATGAGGTGATTGAGAGGTGGATGAAGGGATGAGGTGATTGAGAGATGGATGAAGGGATGAGGTGATTGAGAGGTGGATGAAGGGATGATGTGATTGAGAGATGGATGAAGGGATGATGTGATTAGCACAGCGAGGTGTGGATGGATGAGTATGATGAGAAGAGAAGGTAACAGATGAACAGAGGGATGCTTTTTAAGGTGATTCCTCATATTATTATTTTCGCTCTACTTCCCTTATCGATCAATAACAATTATTGGCCACATCTGTCTCTCTTTTATATCCGTCTGTTTCTGCTCCTCCCTCCATCTTTTCACGCTCTTGTCAAAAAAAAAAGGCCGAAGAAGAGAGAGGCCGAAACGCACGCACACACACACACACACACACACAAAGACGCGCACAGACACCTACACACGCGCACACAATGAAGTCATTCATCTGTCCAATCAAAGAGGCGGAAGCCTGGAGGAAAGTAAACATCCATCTCCCCCCCCCCCCCCCCCTCTCTCTCTGTCTCTGTGTCTCTCGTTCTCTCCGTGAGCGTCCATGATTATGATGTCCCTGTGTGTGTGTGTGTGTGTGTGTGTGTAGATCCCATTTCTCTGGTGTCTCTTTAAAAAGAATAGATTGTTCTTCTTCTTTTGCTACAAACAAAGAGTAAAGACGCACACGGTAAAAGAGAGAGAGAGACGGGGGGGGGGACAGACGTCTCACACGATTCATGATGGAGGAGAAGTGTTGGGGAGACGGAAAACAGACAGAGACAGGGGGGGGGGGGGGTGGACAGAGAGAGACAGGGGCAGGTGGAGACAGATGGACGGAGACCAAAATAAAGATGTGAAGAAAGACAGAGAAAAGGGAAGGAAAAAAGAGATAAAGAGACACAAATGAAGGGAGACAGATGGACAGAAAAAAAGACGAGTGGAAGAAGGAGACCAGGAGAGAGACGGACAGAAGACAAATGTATAGAAGGATTTAGAGAAAGAAGGAGGGATGTAGAGGAAGTAGGAAAGAAGGAGGGATGTAGAGGAAGAAGGAAAGAAGGAGGGATGTAGAGGAAGACGGAAAGAAGGAGGGATGTAGAGGAAGTAGGAAAGAAGGAGGGATGTAGAGGAAGTAGGAAAGAAGGAGGGATGTAGAGGAAGTAGGAAAGAAGGAGGGATGTAAAGGAAGAAGGAAAGAAGGAGGGATGTAGAGGAAGTAGGAAAGAAGGAGGGATGTAGAGGAAGACGGAAAGAAGGAGGGATGTAGAGGAAGTAGGAAAGAAGGAGGGATGTAGAGGAAGTAGGAAAGAAGGAGGGATGTAGAGGAAGTAGGAAAGAAGGAGGGATGTAGAGGAAGTAGGAAAGAAGGAGGGATGTAGAGGAAGTAGGAAAGAAGGAGGGATGTAGAGGAAGTAGGAAAGAAGGAGGGATGTAAAGGAAGAAGGAAAGAAGGAGGGATGTAGAGGAAGTAGGAAAGAAGGAGGGATGTAGAGGAAGAAGGAAAGAAGGAGGGATGTAGAGGAAGTAGGAAAGAAGGAGGGATGTAGAGGAAGTAGGTCCGTTGTGAAGGAAAGGACAGACAGACATAAATAAAGACAGAGAGGGACAGAATTGTCGCAGAGGTAGTGACATTATCATTTGACCTCCGGTTGGGGGAGGACAGGAGGCGAGGGGGGGGGGGGATGGGGGGGGAGACAGGAGATGGATGGAGAGACGGCAGATTGATGGAGCGAAATACAAAAAGACACTGAAGCAGAAAAAGAAGAAGGAGGCGTGTTTGTTAAAACGACTTTACTCCCTTTAAAGGGACACAATAAACATGAATAAGAATATAAACGTGCTTTGTGTTGTAAAACAGGGAGAAATAATTATACTTAACAATTAATATATATTATAAATAATAAAAAAAACAGAAATATTACAAAGATAAATAATAAAGTACACAAAAAACAAATGAATAACAATAATATTAGAAGAAAAGTTTTAGAATAAAATGAAACATTTAAAAACATTTGAACGTTAAATAACTCTCTGAAAAGAACACGTTTCATTATCTATATTTTATTAAGAATCTAAAGATTACAAAGGACGGGAACTAAAAAACACCAGATGAAAGAGGAACAACAACAACGAATAAACAACAACGACAACAACAACCGCAGAACCAGAGAAGAAGAAAAGGACGATCAGCTGATGGAGATAAAAGAAAAGATGAAAGATTCCAGCTAAAGAGGGTTGACCCCTCGCCCCCCCCCCCCCACCCCCTCGTATTGACCGCAGCCGGCTTTGATAAACTGCAATGCGTGTGTGTGTGTGTGTGTGTATGCGTGTGCGTGTGTGTGTGTGTGTGTGTTTGTATGTGTGTGTGTGTGTGTGTGTGTGTGTGTGTATGTGTGTGTGTGTATGTGTGTGTGTGTATGTGTGTGTGCGTGTGTGTGTGTGTGACCTCTGCACGTTCCAAGCTAAATCAATCTGTCAAACGGGTTAGCGAGACCGTGCTTATTCACCGCCATGCCTGTTTGTGTGTGTGTTTGTGTGTGTGTGTGATGGTGTGCGTGTGTGTGTGTGTGTGATGGTGTGTGTGTGTGACCGACCCTGAACGGCCATCAGAGCCAATGACGGAGTATTGATCAAGGCTCCGTCGCCATAGAAACGGCCCTTCGGGAGGACAGGCGAGGGTGCGCGTGTGTCAAAGTGGGAAGGCTTACTTCAAGGTGGCTCATCAGATCGCCCTGTGTGCGTTTGTGCGTTTGTGTGTGTGAGAGAGAAATGTCAGCTTCATCTTTTCCATCCGTTCGTTTTGTTTATTCTGAGCAAATTAAAAAGGTCACTGGAATAAAACAAAAAGTAACATATGCAGCGAACATTTCTAAGCTGCTGCGTATCAGTTTAATGAACAATAAATGACCTCTTTAATAATGAGACAGTCACTGTCCTCCTGCTCCTCAGCCTCCTCCATCGAGGCAGGAGAACGTGTAGATATTCACTGCAGAGCAGCTTTTAAATGTGGATCAAAGGGTGGAGAGTTTACCAGAGGCCCCGCCCCCAAGCAAAGACATCCAATAATAATGTCCTACATCAAACTATTTCTCTACAACTTACACGTAATGTCCAGAGATGGTAGGCTGACTCCACAAGGTAAAGGTGGAGGTCATGTCCAGAGATGGTAGGCTGACTCCACAAGGTAAAGGTGGAGGTCATGTCCAGAGATGGTAGGCTGACTCCACAAGGTAAAGGTGGAGGTCATGTCCATAGATGGTAGGCTGACTCCAGAAGGTAAAGGAGGAGGTCATGTCCATAGATGGTAGACTGACTCCAGAAGGTAAAGGTGGAGGTCATGTCCATAGATGGTAGGCTGACTCCAGAAGGTAAAGGTGGAGGTCATGTCCATAGATGGTAGGCTGACTCCAGAAGGTAAAGGTGGAGGTCATGTCCATAGATGGTAGGCTGACTCCAGAAGGTAAAGGTGGAGGTCATGTCCAGAGATGGTAGGCTGACTCCAGAAGGTAAAGGTGGAGGTCATGTCCAGAGATGGTAGGCTGACTCCAGAAGGTAAAGGTGGAGGTCATGTCCAGAGATGGTAGGCTGACTCCAGAAGGTAAAGGTGGAGGTCATGTCCATAGATGGTAGGCTGACTCCACAAGGTAAAGGTGGAGGTCATGTCCATAGATGGCAGGCTGACTCCAGAAGGTAAAGGTGGAGGTCACGTCCATAGATGGTAGGCTGACTCCACAAGGTAAAGGTGGAGGTCATGTCCAGAGATGGTAGGCTGACTCCAGAAGGTAGAGGTGGAGGTCATGTCCATAGATGGTAGGCTGACTCCAGAAGGTAAAGGTGGAGGTCATGTCCATAGATGGTAGGCTGACTCCACAAGGTAAAGGTGGAGGTCATGTCCATAGATGGCAGGCTGACTCCAGAAGGTAAAGGTGGAGGTCACGTCCATAGATGGTAGGCTGACTCCAGAAGGTAAAGGAGTAGGTCATGTCCAGAGATGGTAGGCTGACTCCAGAAGGTAAAGGTGGAGGTCATGTCCAGAGATGGTAGGCTGACTCCAGAAGGTAAAGGTGGAGGTCATGTCCAGAGATGGTAGGCTGACTCCAGAAGGTAAAGGTGGAGGTCATGTCCATAGATGGTAGGCTGACTCCAGAAGGTAAAGGTGGAGGTCATGTCCATAGATGGTAGGCTGACTCCACAAGGTAAAGGTGGAGGTCATGTCCATAGATGGCAGGCTGACTCCAGAAGGTAAAGGTGGAGGTCACGTCCATAGATGGTAGGCTGACTCCACAAGGTAAAGGTGGAGGTCATGTCCAGAGATGGTAGGCTGACTCCAGAAGGTAAAGGTGGAGGTCATGTCCATAGATGGTAGGCTGACTCCAGAAGGTAAAGGTGGAGGTCATGTCCATAGATGGTAGGCTGACTCCACAAGGTAAAGGTGGAGGTCATGTCCATAGATGGCAGGCTGACTCCAGAAGGTAAAGGTGGAGGTCACGTCCATAGATGGTAGGCTGACTCCAGAAGGTAAAGGAGTAGGTCATGTCCATAGATGGTAGGCTGACTCCAGAAGGTAAAGGTGGAGGTCATGTCCATAGATGGTAGGCTGACTCCACAAGGTAAAGGTGGAGGTCACGTCCATAGATGGTAGGCTGACTCCAGAAGGTAAAGGAGTAGGTCATGTCCATAGATGGTAGGCTGACTCCACAAGGTAAAGGTGGAGGTCATGTCCATAGATGGTAGGCTGACTCCAGAAGGTAAAGGTGGAGGTCATGTCCATAGATGGTAGGCTGACTCCAGAAGGTAAAGGTGGAGGTCATGTCCATAGATGGTAGGCTGACTCCAGAAGGTAAAGGTGGAGGTCATGTCCATAGATGGCAGGTCATGTAACCACAGTAAGGAGAATGCTCCAGGATGTGCAGTAGAAGTGATGCTCTTCCCTGGACCTTCTGACCGATGCAGGTATTGATCCAGAAGAAGGAGCAGTTTCTTCTGCTTGTTGTGTCATTTCTTTTGTTCTTGCGTTGTGTTGCCAATTTATGAACGTGAATGTCTGCATCCTCTCCTTCTCATGGAGTGAATGAGGTTGGGGGGTCAAAGGTCACCCGCCTGCCTCTCAGAGTTGCACGGAGGCCACGTGAGGGGTTGGAAGTAACAAGTGAATGTAGGTCAATGGACTGTGTGTGTGTAGCCAGGCGTGTGCGTCTAAATGCAAGTGTGTACCCGCAGCATACAAGTGATGTGTGTGTATGTGTGTGTGTGTGTGACCTGCTCTTTGTTCCTGTGCTCGGTGCGGTAAGGAGAGCGGACCGTTGACGAGGATTAATGCCCAACATATGGCAAGCCTACGGGACGCACAAACACACACACAGACACACACTCACACTCTGCAGTCATTACTCTGAACAAAGAACTGTAAGGCTAATGAGAAGGCGATATCATGTGTCCTTTGCACACCCTCACACACACATGGCATGGACTCACATGGATACACATACACACCTTAATGTGGCTGACACACGGATGGATGCAGATGAACACACACACACAGACACACACCTGGTATGGCAACATGTAACCATTGTGAGCATGTGTGTGAGTTGAAAGGAAGGGGGGTTGATGGAAAGACTTTAAGGTTTGAATGCAAACACCTGTCTATTTGTGTGTGTTTGTTTGTGTGTGTGTGTGTGTGCGTGTGTGTGTGTGTGTGTGTGTGCGTGTGTGTGTGTGTGTGAGAGAGAGAAAGACTGTGTGTGTTGTACAGGTGTGTGTTTCTGAGTGGAGGGGAGGTGAAGCAGAGTTCAGAGGGATACTGAAAGTTCAATGTTTTTATTTCTTCATGCTCCTCTGCCTCACTCAATATGTGTGTGTGTGTGTGTGTGTGTGTGTGTGTGTGCGTTTTTCACGTAACTGATCACACCCCAAAACCTTGTCGAGGCATATTTTTTCCCTCTGCATTTTCACTCCCTCCTCCTCTCCCTTCGGGATCTGACCGACATTCCCACACCTCACTCACAACTATCTCCGGACTGCAGCTGACCTTCCATCAATTCATCATCATATCACAAAGACCTGAAACTATGGACTGAGACCATAAACTCATGTTTACAATGTTTACTGAGGGAATAAATCAAGAGAGAAGTAGAGTCATTTCCTCATAGACGTCTATGGGAGCAGAGGAGTCGCCCCCTGCTGGTCACTACACAGAAGTAGAGTCATTTCCTCATAGACGTCTATGGGAGCAGAGGAGTCGCCCCCTGCTGGTCACTACACAGAAGTAGAGTCATTTCCTCATAGACGTCTATGGGAGCAGAGGAGTCGCCCCCTGCTGGTCACTACACAGAAGTAGAGTCATTTCCTCATAGAGGTCTATGGGAGAGTTTAACCTATTTGTCCCAGTTTAGTTGTGGTGCTTCTGGCTCAGTGAACTCTTAAATGTCATATTCCTTTATTTCAGGTGTCCACTCCATTATTTCCTGCATTCTATTTTCATCCGGTGACGCTGTGCTGAGTGCAGCTTTGAGTTCTCTCTCACTCGCTCTAGGTGTAAATGACTTTGGACGGCCATCTGTTACTGAGCCACCCTGCAGAGAGTTGGCCTGCATGCACACCTCCTGTGTGTGTGTGTGTGTGTGTGTGTGTGTGCCCGCGCGCCTTCCTTTATGTTCAGTGGCATGTGTGCAGTTACTGTATTCATGTATTTCTGTCTACGTGCACATGCATAATACAGCAGGTTAGGTGTGTGTGTGTGTGTGTGTGTAAGAAATACTTGTGTTGTAATGGTGTAGGCAGCTCACATGCTTATGTAGAACATGGACTAGTGTGTGTGTGTGTGTGTGTGTGTGCGACACACTGTTTTACATCCATGTTAGCCTATTTAGCCCCAGTCCACGCTAACGCCTCCTCTTCATGTCTCTCTCATTTAAACAAACTACTTACTTTGTCATTTGACAAAGTAAAATCCTTTGATACACATTACGTTGTATTGGGGCTGTTCAGTTTCCTGCCTGACACCTCTTCACAATAAAAGCCTTCCAGGTGGAAAGACTAAGTCTTTAGCTCAGGGCCTTAGATAACTTACCTACAGGTGAGGAGAAGTCCGTGGCTTTGTGGGGTATTTAGGACGTCTCTTGGGTATTTCAAGGCGTTTCTCGGGTATTTAGGATGTCTCTTGGTTTTTTCAGGGTGTTTCTTGGGTATTTTTGGGGTGTTTGGTAGTAGGTGGAGGTGTGAAGAGGCCTTCCTGTAGTCGTGTCGGTGATATGGTTCTGTTCAGCCGACCCGCTGGCGAGTCGTCCTGCAGTCTGACACCATGTTTAAGGTGGTAATAATATAAAGATAGAAGTTGTGGCCTCGGTGGTCACTGGCAGCGAGATATATATAATAAAACGTAATACACATATATCGTAGTATTTCATGTGGAAGGACATTTTAACAAAATGGTACAGTCACATAGTCCGGGATACAGGATGCATGTCCCTCTGTCCCTCTGTCCCTCTGTGTCTCTGTGTCTCTGTGTCTCTGTCCCTCTGTCCCTCTGTCCCTCTGTCCCTCTGTCCCTCTGTGTCTCTGTGTCTCTGTCCCTCTGTCCCTCTGTGTCTCTGTGTCTCTGTGTCTCTGTGTCTCTGTCCCTCTGTCCCTCTGTGTCTCTGTGTCTCTGTGTCTCTGTCCCTCTGTGTCTCTGTGTCTCTGTGTCTCTGTCCCTCTGTCCCTCTGTCCCTCTGTGTCTCTGCCCCCCCCTCCCCGCCCGCGTGGGAGTAACTGCTCTCTCTTCTCTCCCCTCCAGCTCTCGTCCGGGCCGTCCTCCGAAGCGTTGCTCTGGTGCCGGGATCCAGGAAAGCCCGAGGCTGCTGCACCCGGGCCTGCTGTCCCCCAACCTGCTGTCCCACACCGGTGAGAGACAGCGTGTGTGTCTGTGTGTGTGCGTGTGTGCGTGGGATGATGGCCGTTTTTTAAAATGTCTTTGCTTCCTCGTTTTATTCCTCGGTCTTGTGTTTAGTTAAGGTTACACTTTAACTTTATATGAGGCGGATGGCTGTGCTCTTAAAGGGCCAGTCCAACGCTAAACGTTAGCATGCTAACAGGCTGCATCGGCCTCACTCCTCCTTCTCCTCCCTCATTCCCTTTCATCCTGATGTCTTTGATTTTCTTTTTTCTTCCCTCCCTTCTGCCCCCCCCCTGAATCTACTTATACTTCCACACCTCCTCCTCACCCTTTACCTTCCTCCTCTCATCCTTCTCCTTCATCGTCCCTTCCTCCACCTCCTCTTCCTTGCTCCTTCATGGGGGGTTTCTTTGGCGAAGGGTCAATGGGCGGAAACAGAAGTCTGTGAGAGAGAGAGGGAGAGAGAGAGGGGGGGGGGGGGAGAGAGAGAGAGAGAGAGGGAGAGAGGGGGAGAAATGGAGAGACGGAAGGAGTCGCCGGAGGAGATGAGGAAACCTAAAAACGAGTGCCAGAGGGAGGAAAAGGGAGCAAAGGATGGGGGAGAAAGACAGATTGTTGAGGAGTTGAGGACAAACAAGACGGAGGGAAGGAATAAAGATGTTTATGAAGAGAGAGAGAGAGAGAGGGAGAGAGAGGGCGAACGAGTGCAGGCTGCATGGTGGTGTGATGAATGACACGTCTCTGGGGTCCCACTCCTCCATCTGTCCATCCCTCCTCCCTCCCTCCCTTTTTCTCAACTCTTCTTCCTCCCTTTTCATTCCTTCCTCCGACTCTTCCTTTCCTTACCTCATTCTCCCCTTTTTATTCCTCCTTACCTTTGTAATTCATCTCTTCATCCCTTCCTCCCCTCTTCCTCCTCCCTTTTTTCGTTCCGTCCTCATCTTCCCTCCATTTGCATTATCGTCTTCATTTTTCTGTACATCCCTCTTTCTCAACTTTGTTCCTTTCTCTATTTTCTCCTTTAATCATGCTTCCTTTCTTACATCTTTGTAACTCTAAGTGTCTCTTTTTCCTTCCTCTGTCGCCTCCTTCCTTGTCTCCTTCAGGCCTCCCTCCCTCCTGTTTGACCTTTTGTTCTTGCTTCCTATCTTTCATTCGTTTGCTGCCCTCATTCATCGGTAACATCTTACCTCCCACTCTTCCCTCTAATTTCCTCTCCTCCTCTTCCTTTTCATCTCCCTCCCTTCCTCCGTCCTCAGTTTTCTTACTCTCCTCTCGTCTCTCCCTCCTTCTCTCTCTTATGACTTCCCATCTCGCCCCACCTTCCCTGCTTTTCTTTTCCTCTCCTTCATTGACATTTTCCGTCCTTCCTTCCCTTCGTTACTTCCTTATTTCCCTTCCTCCTGCCTCGTTTTATACCTCCTCCCATGATCTCTTCCTCTTCTTCATCCCTCCCTTCCTTGGACTCTTTCATCTCTCCCCCATTTTGTCTACTCGTTGTTCTTCTTCCTCTCACCTTGCATTTGTCCATTTTCCTTTTTCATCCCTCCTTCCCTCCTTTCCTCCATCCTCCTTCTGTCCCCTTTACAGTCACCATTGGCCTCCTTCCTTCTCTCTCTCTCTCTCTCTCTCTCTCCAGGATAAATAAAACATGGTTGTGTTTAGTGACATATGGACACAGCTCACTGTGGCATACTAATGACACACACACACACACACACACACACACACACACACACACACACACACACACGCACACACACACACACACACACACGCACACACACACGCACACACACACGGACACTAACATCAGGTATGTGTGTGTGTGCTCTGAAATGTGTGTGTTTGTCGGAACATTAGTGGAACCCAGAGAAAACATTTGCTCACTTATGATCGCTCATTAGACACACACACACACACACACACACACACACACACACACACACACACACACACACACAGTATATATATACAACACACACACACTTGGCAGTCGTCGGATGTTCCCCTCAGTCACACACACACACACACACACACAGAAGGTGTTGGTCGTCTAAGCGGCCCCGCGTCCATGGAGACGCCTCGTTGCCGGGGGAGACGGGCTGTTGTTTACGACCTCGCGGGCGCCACGGCGATGGGGGGCATCAGCCAATCACAGATGGACATTCATCACACTGTTAGAAACACACAGAACAGAGAGTTTGGAGAGAAAAAAGGGTGAGGTGATGAGCAGCAGAAGAAGACAGGGGGAGGAAAGTAGAGGAGGAGGAGGAGGAGGAGGAGGAGGAAACAGAAGGTAGGATGAACATAAAAAGTCATATTAAACAACTTAAAAGTGGAAAGATTTTGAGCAAAAGTAAAGGAAGACAAAACGGAGGACGGAAAATAAATAAAAATAAAAAGCAGGTAACAGACAAAAGGTGGTCAGAGGAAGGAGGAAGTGAGGAGAGAGGAGAGGAAGGACGAAGGAGGCAGAGGAAGGAAGGGATGAAGGGAAGAAGGAAAAGGCTAAAATGGGATGAATTGAACCGATGGAGGGATGACAACAAGAGAGTGATATCAGTTTAATTGGCCTCATCTTCCTTAACAAAGACGCTGTGATGATAAGCGTGGGAGTGTGTGTGTGTGTGTCTGTGTGTGTGTGTGTGTGTGTGTGTGTGTGTGGTAACCTATGCAGGGTGCTGCAGCACTCATTTGACTTGTTAATTCACTTCAAAAACTGCTCAATGCTTTGCCTTGTCTTCTCACACACACACACACACACACACACACACACACACACAGTTCGGACATAGAGGCAAATTAACACAACTACAAACACTATGCACACAGATATTATTTTTTTAAAACCCAATCAAATGCACACACACACACACACACACACAAAGCTTGAACCCACAACTCTGGAACAAATACACTTGTTTGTGGAGTAAAACGCAGACATCCACATGTGGCACAAATGCACACATTTACTCCTCTTGTGCACCAACGCACACTGAAACACTTTTGAAGACACACACACAAACACACAAGTACTCTGTGTAGGTTACAGATGAAGTGCTTTCAATCAAAGAATACACTCATCTGAGGACTCTTATGTGCACCTGCAGAGAGGGGGGGGGGGGGGTCTGAAGAGGACTAAAGTGACATGAAGTCCTTTTCATCTCTCCTCCTCCTCTTCTTTTTTCCACCTCCTGCATCTATATGACAACACACACACACACACACACACGAGGGCCTCCCACCGGTTGCGTCCGTTACCACGGAAACCGCGGCACTATTTCTGCTGAATGGCCGATGCGTACGTGGGGTAAGTGTCCTCCTGGTGGGTTGGTATCCTCTTGATGGACGGATGTGGAGACATGGAGGAGGAGACGTGGAGGGAGAGACAGGGAGGAGGAGACGTGGAGGGAGAGACAGGGAGGAGGAGACGTGGACGGAGAGACCGGGAGGAGGAGACGTGGAGGAGGAGACATGGAGGAGGAGACGTGGAGGAGGAGACGTGGAGGGAGAGACAGGGAGGAGGAGACGTGGAGGAGGAGACATGAAGGAGGAGACGTGGAGGAGGAGATGTGGAGGAGAAGACATGGAGGAGGAGACGTGGAGGAGGAGACATGGAGGAGGAGACGTGGAGGAGGGGACATGGAGGAGGAGACGTGGAGGAAGAGATGTGGAGGAGGAGACATGGAGGAGGAGACATGGAGGAGGAGACGTGGAGGAGGCCTGAGCAGCGCCCAGAGGTCCTGCGGTCTGCTGCTGGCGCCCCCTGTGGACGGGCGAGGTCCCTGCAGAAGACAAACCAAACAGAACCAATCAAACGGAAGCTTCCAGCTGTCGGGGCTCCTGCTTCAGTTTGCATCGTTAGCGCCTTTAGCATCGTTAGCTCAGCCGTCGCCATGTTGAGAACCAGTTAGAGGCAATGAAATGCTATGAATATTAACCAGAAGTTAATATGTACTTTTTGTTTTACTTAGTTACAGACGTAACATTTTACAATTGAAATACATAAATGTATTATAGTTAAAAATGATTGTAATTAAAAATTGTTTTAAATTTATGAGCAGCAGATACAGAAATACAAACTCTTCTTTAAGTGTAAATCCCTCAAAACTGCACATTCACTGTTGTTGAGCCCAAACTGAAGAAGCATAAGTGGAGATAATCTCCGTGGAAAACAAAACAGGAGCTAATAATAATAAAGAAAACGGTTTAATTAGATGATTTCTACTAAATCCACGAGGTAACGAACCATAAAAACCTCATGAAAAAAGAAAAACAGATATTTGCTTTAGAAAGTTGCTCTTTGCCGAATGATAAGTGAAATAAACACTTCTTTACATCTTGGTGAGAAGTTCTACAGTCAGATTCAGGTGTGCTGCAGTCTCTGAGACGTCTTTAAGTAAAAAAAACGTCGTCCCTGAAGGCGACACAAGATGGCCGCCGGGAAAAGGGTTCCAAATGGGCGGCGCGGCGAGAGCTAAAGACGGGCCACCTAAGTGCGGTCTGACTCAGCTGGTCTAATCGGCACTCCGAGGAAGAGGAGGAAGAAAAAAAACAAAAAGACAACAGTGCGTTTTCTAAATCCAGAACACAAAGAGCAATTCCTCCGTTTTTCCTGTTTGTTTTTTTCAAAGTGTCACTCCGCCTCCGAGAGAGCACTCCGTCAGAGGCGGAGGTGCAGCGGATTAAATATTAACCACCGGCGCTCAAATGGGGTGAGTTTCACGCGAGCTCGAGAGCCGGGGGGGGGTTTAGGCCTCTTGAAGATCACCAAACAGCCTCCAACAACCAACCCGGAGCTCTTAGAGACCCTTTTACCGGAGGAGGTCCACTTTCCCTCCTGAAGACCGAGCAGCGCCGAGTCCTGAGTCCCGATCGCAGGCTTGAAACATTTAAGAGCTCCGGACCGACGGGGCGTGTGGGTCTGTGGTCACGAGGTCTCCGACAAAGCGGTTCTGTTTTACACCAGAGACTCGGGGGGGGGGGGGGGGGCTTTTTAACACGTTTTCTCACAGC
>NC_084900.1:709555-712055 GCF_949316345.1 Pungitius pungitius | reverse complement strand
GAAGATGGATGAGAGAGGGAGAGAGAGGGAGGGAGGTGTGAAGACAGGAAGTGAACCTTTTGCTTCGTGATTTTAGAGGTTGTTTTAACTGACTGATTATTAAGCATTTATTAAAGTTTATTAAAGGGATTTCGATTGCAATAAATATTTAGTAAATACATTTATTGTTAGAAATTCAAAAAGCTAAAAAAACATTATTTAATCAATATATTATAGAATCCTTTTACATCATTTTTATTTCTTTTGCTGTTAGATTTTGTTTTTGTTCATCAGACATTTTCCTAATAAATAAAATGATGATGAGTTTAAACTTAATCTTTTTCATTTGAGAAAATCCACTTGATTAAAAAAAATATGTTTAAAGCTCAATATAAAACAGATGTTAAAGACATGATTCATGTTGGAATGACCTCAGCGTGGTGCGTGTCTCCCCAGGAGGGAGCGAGTGCTCCTGGGATAAGGAGCGTCTGACCAGCCCCCCCCCTGGAGCCCACGGGGGAGGAGGAGGAGGAGGAGGGAGGGGGCCGGCCATCGGAGCTGTCAATCAACAACAGCTCCAACAGCAGCAGCAGCAGCTACTGGCCAACAGTGAGCGCACACACACACACACACACACACACACACACACACACACACACACACACGCACACACACACACACACACAGTGTGGATAAAGGAGGGGGGGGGGGCAATATTTGTTACAGTTTTTCTCAATTGTTTACACACAAATACTGGTACTTGACACACAATGACCACAACGTGTAACTCATGCACCAAACCCCTGAACCAATTCTGCTAAACTACAAGCACAATTCTTGCTTTGCACTCAAATTGCAGTTCTAAAACACACTTTTTTCAAAACACTACACACAATTCTCTGCATTCTCTGCACAATTTCATGAAGAAAATATTGTTTTCACAAGAAACACACTGTCATTCAATATTCCAAAGTCAATTGCCCTACTATGCACACTGACTCGTCACATGGGAAAACTGTAAGAACATAATATCAGCATTACTGCAGGACAAATCTCACAAATGATTACTTACTGCTCCCACAGAAATGTAGGCAGCGGAATACATTTTGCATTCTAACTTTTATTGATATTTTATTGATATTGATATCAATATCAATAAAATATCGATATTGATATTGTTTACACACATTTTGATATTGTTTACACACATTTTCCTAAAGCATGCCTCATACTCTCAGAACTCTACACACAAATCAAAAAACACACACACAATGGGCAAAACCCCTCAATACTCCTGCAAAATTAAACTAAGAGAGACTAAGAGCGATTCAACACACCTGATGTTACAGGCCTCCTCGCCCAGACCAGGGGGGGCCGGGCCCTTCAGGCTGGACGATCCCCCAGCAGTAGAACGTCAGCCGTTACGTAACCATAGAGTACCACAATGTGATCAATTTGACATGTTGTCAATGCATATAACTACCATATAAGTCTTATCAATAAATTGAATCATTTACATAATGGGGGCTCACTATGATTTTACCATGTCGTTTTCATTGATATCTTTTTCTCGATTGCTTAGAAACATTTTCTTAAAGCATGCCTCATACTCTCAGAACTCTACCAGCCATGAAAAGCATCAACTGCTTTATCTCCACATGCATCTTCCATAGCTTGGAGAAGGGGGATATGCGTTTGTGGATTTCGGTCACACACTTTCCATCTCCAGGCAGAAAAGAATTTCTCAATAGCGTTGGTCAACCAAAGTGGCTCAGATCTCATCAGAGTTTACGGTCCTTGTCCTCCTCCTCCTCCTCCTCCTCCTCCTCCTCCTCCTCCTCCTCCTCCTCTGATTCGTAAATGTAACACTGTGTGACAGGTGTTTTCCCATGTCTACAACATTAGAAACAGAGCCAGAGGAGTGAGAGTAAGAGGCGGAGGAGGAGGAGGAGGAGGAGGTGGAGGACAAGGACAAGGACCGTAAACTCTGATGAGATCTGAGCCACTTTGGTTGACCAACGCTATGGAGGAATTCTTTTCTGCCTGGAGATGGAAAGTGTGTGACCGAAATCCACAAACGCATATCCCCCTTCTCCAAGCTATGGAAGACGCATGTGGAGATAAAGCAGTTGATGCTTTTCATGGCTGGATTGGACATGCTGAGCGATATTTCCCCCACTGCTTGGCCTGTGAAAACATTGCTTGTGATGTGGAGGAGGTTCTCTGGAACAGACCGGAACAGAAGAGAGGATGCAGCATAGGTTTTTACTGTAACTTATACAGTAAATTCTTCTGTTGTTTTGTATGTAGACCACTGTATGTGCAACTTTGTGTTGGTTGGGGTGTACACTGTGTGCATTGTTTTCGTGGGGAAAATAAAATATATTTGTTACCGTGTATTTGTGTGTTCTGAGTACAAAAACAATATTCTAAAATATTTTACAACACATATGTATGTACTGTCTGTAGTAAGTGTAACACTGAACAAAAAAAGGTCAAAGTCATTATGATGAATGGAGAA